>NC_088338.1:23090000-23182500 GCF_036884655.1 Musa acuminata AAA Group
TTATATTCACAATTTGAAATTTTTTTCATGACTCCCTTGTATTTACGAATTGTACACCCCATCACCAAATTTTTTTTTTTTCATGATATCTTTCATATGATGATTGGAACATTAATGTAAAAAATTTTGCACTATTATATCATTCCCTTTTTTTTAATAATGATAAAGGGGGAGAAAGGATTGCTAGCTTGCATATTTTGAAGAGAGGCAAAACTTGCTAGCATGCTCATCTCAAAAGAGAAGCAAAAATTGATAGCTTGCATATTTCATAGAAAGACAAAATTTGCTAGTTTACTCGTCTGAAAAGAGAAACAAAGATTGCTAGTTTGCATATTTCAAATAGAGGCAAAACTTGCTAGCTTGCTTATCTCAAAAGAGAAGCAAAGATTGCTAGCTTACACATTTTAAGAAAAGCAAAAACTTGCTAGCTTGCACATCTTAAGAAAAGCAAAAACATGCTAGCTTGCATATCTCAAAAGAGAAACAAGATTTACTAGCTTGTACATCTCAAGAAAGCAAAAATTACTAACTTGCACATCTCAAAAAACTTGCTAGAGAAGTAAAACTTGCTAAAGTTTCATGTTTCAAAAACTTGATAGTTGCACTTTTCTCTTGATGACAAAGGAGGAGAAGTAATAATGAATGAGTTGAAATTAATGTTGAAGTAATGATGGTTTGAAAATGTTAATATTTTGGTATCATGTATATTATGCCTAAAGTAACGATGATTTTATATTTGAAATTATACATGATAATTTGGTATGATGCATGCAATGATATGATCAATTGGTTCTTTCAATACTCATATATATGCAATGATTTTCTACATTAAAACTTCTTTCAATATGGCATATAGATAGGAGGAGTTTAGTTAAACTCCGTCATCAATTGATTGTCATCATCAAAAAGGGGGTTGATTGTTGAATTTCAGATTTTTATGACGAAATCAATTGTTGAAGTTATGATCTAATCAATATTTGAGTGACATAGGACTAACTTCAATCATAGAAAGGTAAATCGATTGAAGCAAGAAGAATCATCTGTTGGGCTAGAGTGCATTATATCAAAAGATTGGACATCGGGCCAAAAGACTGGTCGACGTGCTGGAAGGACTTTGTGGCATGAGTTCGGGCATTGGGTTGAAGGATCAGACATTGTGCTAAGGAGATCAGATGTTATGGGAGGTCAACATATTGATTGGGCAATACGTAGAAGGAAAGAACGATGCATCGAAGGATCGGACGAAGCGCCAAATGAACCAATGACATGTCAGACAACATAGGATTCAAGCTTGTAATCATGTGTGTCTAGATCGAAGTAGTTTAGGTCTAATTAAGTTATTTTAGGGTGTAACAAGGCTAACTCAATTAGGACTCATTGGGCCTAAGTTGGGTCTATTCTGGGCAAAGTGGAAGTCCCATTCAATGACCAATAGATGGGTCAAGCAATGGCACTACCAGTGTTAGGCGGTGGTACCGTCAGTATCTTAGAAACTTGAGATGAGATATTTTTTGGCTCCATTTCTTAAGCCATTTAGGGTTTATAAATAAACAGTTATTTCTACTTGGGTAAGCAATAAATTAAGTAGAAAGGGAGAAAGAATCCTTGAGAAAAAAAGTTGTAATCTCTCTTTAGTTAGTGAGTCTCTTCCTCCTAGAGTTAGAAGTTTTTTAATGGAGGAGTGAGGTCTAAAAGAGAGGTATAAAGATTCTCTCCTAAGCCTATAAAAAGGAGAAAGAGTTATAAGAGAGTAGTTGATCTTCGCCCATTGAAAGAAGATCAATAGTGAAAGCCGATGGCCTCGAGTAAAGAGGAATCAGAAGTGGATGTAGGTCGAGACAACTAAATTACTATAAATTGGTTTATATTTCTATTTATGCTTTTCATTTCATTACAAACTTATTTACTTACTTACTATGCTTATGAACATTTTTAAGTTAAACATCTTTCTTATACGGGTTTGATCGAATGAAGTTTTTGAATCATCGTAATTTTTACAAAAGTACTAATTCACCCCCCCCCCCCCTCTCTTATTGTCGTTTATGGTTCTAACACTTTCAACCTCCTAACGTTTTAGGACTCTAGCTAGGAGAGTCCTAATTGAGTTTCATTGAAAGGGGCATGCAGGTAAAACCTACCTTGTTACATTCTTTCGAACTTTTTCGGTTGAAACCGAGTGAGACTATTGGCGACATGTTTACCCGTTTCACGGATGTCGTCAACGGTCTAAAAGGACTCGGAAAATTTTTTTCTGATTTTGAGCTCATAAATAAGATTCTAAGATCCCTTCCTAAGAGTTGGGATCCTAAAATCACTGCTATTCAAGAGGCGAAAGATCTAAACAACTTCCCTCTTGAAGAACTAATCGGGTCATTAATGACCTACGAGATGACTTGGAAAGCTCATGAAGAGCAAGAAGACATCCTTCCAAAGAACAGGAAGGATATGGCACTTAGAACTTTAGAAGACCACTTGAGAGAAAACTCAAGTGATGAGGACTGTGACGATGACTTGGCATTTCTAATAAGAAAATTTTAAAAATTCATTAAAAGAAACAAGTTTAAGAATGACACAAAAAATAAACTTGAACCCAAGAAGGACCAAGTTATTTGCTAGGAGTGCAAAAAGCTGGGACACTACAAGAGTGATTGTCCCTAAGTCAAAAAGCGAACATCAAAGAAGAAGGCGCTCAAAGTAACATGGGATGACTCGAGCGCGTCCGAAGAAGAGGAGTCCAACACCGAGTAAGTTGCTCATTACGCCTTAATGGCCATCGGAGAGGAGGTAACGAATTCAATGGATGCAGATTTATCATTTGATGAATTATTAAATGCCTTCCATGACTTATTTGATGAATGCAAGATTATTAGTAGAAAATATAAATTGCTAAAAAAGGAGCATGATAGTCTTACTTGTAATTTTGATAAGTTAAAAGCTGAATATCATGATAGTTTAGGTTCATGCATAAAATGCCATGATCTAGAAACTCTCCAAAAGGAAAACTTGCTACTTAAGAACACCTTGAAGAAATTCGAGGTTGGTAGCAAGTCCTTGAACATGATCCTTGCAAACAAGGGTCACGTTCCCAAAAGAAGTGGAATCGGATTTGTGAGAAGCCCTCACCAAAATCCAACAACCTTCATAAAAGGCCCCATCTTACATGTTCGACACCAAAGCAAATGCAACTTTTATTGCAAACTTGGACACAAAACGTATTATTGTCCATTCAAGAAAATTAGTCCGAACAAATTAATTTGGGTTCCTAAAGGAACCATGATAAATTCTATGCAACATGATAAACAATGTAGATCTATTTTTGAGGCACCCAAAAGCAAATGGGTACCTAAAGATCATCCTTTCTTGTAAAGACATAAAACATCTTAAGCTGGGAGCAAAAAATAATATCCTGCTCTTTGGATTCTCGATATTCATGACCCAAGATCCAAAAAGAACTCGCGATGCTCTCTAGTCTAAATAACAGAAGAGGATTAGAAAATTAAAATTACAAATGCGATATAGATACAATCCTATTTGATCTCTCATAATTGGAAACCCATGATTCTCACTTCACATATCCTCTAGATTTTCGAACTCATTGATTTCATCCATT
Source organism: Musa acuminata AAA Group (assembly GCF_036884655.1). Classification (NCBI taxonomy): domain Eukaryota; kingdom Viridiplantae; phylum Streptophyta; class Magnoliopsida; order Zingiberales; family Musaceae; genus Musa; species Musa acuminata. The sequence goes on from NC_088338.1 coordinate 23,093,611, forward strand.
CGTTACTTTCGAATCCAACTATATTATGAACTTACTAAGTTTGTCATGAACTTGCAAGATCTGAACAATTTGTCACAAACATGTGCACGACATTTAGAGTATGCACGTCACAAGATCTATCTCGATCATGCAAAATTCTTACGTAATTACGTAAGTAAAGTTGATTGAATGAAAATTCTTCTCAAGTCAAAAACATTCAAATCAGATCACACTGCAGTCAGAACAAGTGCTCACCGCCTGCAGGCGGTGGCACCGCCCCAGCTGGAGGTAGCACCTCCGGCTGTCACGTGTTGCAAGCGGTTGCACCGCCCCAGCCAGCGGTGCAACCGTCCGCAACTCTGCCTCTTTTTAACCCGAGCTAGGGCCGACGGTGGAACCGACCCCAACTCACTCCCTTCCCCTCTTTACTCTTCCAAAGCTTCGCCACCTCCATTTCACCCCTCATAGCATCCCAAATACCCCTCATTTTGAAGCAAAAGATCAACAATCTCTCCTTCTATTGAAGATCTCACTAAGGTATTATCTAAGAACCCCTTAACTTCTATTTTTGATTCACTTACTCTTGCTCATTACTATCTTTTTTTTTTATAAGTAAAAGTAAATTGATTTTGTGTAAAGTTTCTACAAATAGCTTTGTCTATACAAGTTATAGACGAAGCTAGGTAACTCATAGAGTACTCATGCGGTAGTTATGACTACACATGCTGTAGACTATAACTCTTAACTATGGCCAACAAATAAAATTTAAAGTCCAGATATGCCAAGATTTCCTATGGGTATAGCTTTTGACATCATGTCTAAGATCTTTAGCTAATAGCAAAATTGAATTTGATAAAAATATCTTTTTCTCTCTGTGTAAGGTACTCCATTTTGAGTTCGTTCTCCATACATGATCTTGAGTCTCTAATAATCTCTGTCAAGAGCTGAGCATTGTTTGTGTGTTGACACTCAAAGATTCTGTTACATCTTTCCTTCCACATCCACCAAATAGCGCATCTGAATATAACTTTTGTTAATTGTGTAAGATGCCCTTTTCTTGAAAAACATTGCATGAGGTCACCTAATTCTTGATGGAAGTTTGGTTGCGGCATTCTATTGAGTTCGAATCGCTGGAGAATCTCCTTCCATATCCATTTAGTATAGTCACAAGCAAAATAGAGATGGTCAACAGTTTCTTCTTGTTGCATGCAAAGGGAGCATCGATTAACATGATGGAAACCTCTTCTTTTTGTTAGGATCGAGAGCACTAAGAGGGGAGGGGGGTGAATTAGTGCAGCGGAAAACTTTCTGCGATTAAAATCGAAAGCTGCGTTCGACCGATAAAAACAACTTCTGTATGAAAGTTGATACTAATCAATGTTAATGTCAAACTAAGCAGGCAGTTTGCAGCTATGATGAAAACCATAATATCGGCGCAAACTGAAATCCGAAGTTCGTACGAAGAAACTGATTTACGTCTAAATGCTGATTCGTAAATCACTTGATTAGATAAGACACAGTTTAAGCAGGGGTATAAAGGCAGTATGCAGTATTGGTAAAGCTCAAAACGTAAATGTAATCTACAATATGATGATCATACGAAAAAGCAAATTTACATCTAAACGCAGATTTACGTCTAAACGCAGATTTACGTCTAAACGTTGAAATTTGTTTGTAAAATCGCAGAGGGCAGTAACTATTGAGAAGTTTGCAGTGAAGGTAAAATGCTTAAAGGAAATGCAAACCGAGATTTAGAGTGGTTCGGTCAATCATGACCTACTCCACTTTTGGCTTCCTCCACCGATGAGGTCACCGACATCAACTAGAGGCCTTCCTTCAATAGGCGAAGGCCAACCACCTTCTTACAGATTCACTCCTTTTGACGGGCTTAGGAGACAACCCTTACAGAAGTTTTCTCTCCTCTCTTTACAACTCAAACTTTGAAGAACAGAAAGAGGAGAACTAGCAGTTTTGAGCTCTAAGAACCACAGAAAGACAGCAAGATTTCGAGTGTGTGTTCTGTGCTTTCAGTGCTGAATGGGTGGGGTATTTATAGGCCCCAACCCAGTTCAAATTTGGAGCTCAATTATGTCAATTCCCAGAATTCCGGGATCAAGCGGTTGCACCTCCTGACTGGGGCGGTTGCACCACCTGGCAGAGCTCGAAGACTGAGCCTCTAGGCGGTGCCACCTCTGTCAGGGGCGGTTGCACCTCTCTGCCAGAGCTCGAAGATCGAGCTCAGGCGGTTGCACCGCTCGACTGGGGAGGTTGCACCGCCTGGCAGAGCTCGAAACTTGAGCTCTGGCGGTGCTACCTCTTGGCAGAAGAGGTTGCACCGCCCAGTCTCGCTCGGAGACTGAGCCCGGTGCGATGCCACCTCTTGGCTGGGGTGGTTGCACCGCCCAGTCTCGCTGGGAGACATAGTCTGGGCGGTGCTACCTCCTGGCTTGGGCGGTTGCACCTCCCACAACAATCAGGGTCCGAATGGGTTAATCCATTCGGCCCAATTTGATTCTTTCAGGGGCCCAATTGCCCCAGGATTAAGCTAATAGGATCACCTCCCATTTCTAACTTAATCAATGTGCTAACTACGATTATTTCCTAAGACATATTCTGCTGCTTGCTCCGGTGCATCAATCGCTTCTTCCGGCAAGTTTCCGGCGAACTTCCATCGATCATCCGACGAACCCTCGGTGATCCTCCTGCGGACTTCCGGCAAACTCCTGGACTTGCGACGATCCACTTGGCAACTTCTGACGAGTTCCTTTGGCACACTTCTGGACTTCTCGGATTTGTTCCCGCAGAACCTCCGACGATTGTCCGAAATTCCGTCGATCTCTTGAACTCCCAACGTGATCATTGTCATGACTCCGGCGCAACTCCTGCTGCATGTCTTACTTTCATCGTAGTTAATCCTGCACACTTATCTCAACACACAGATTAGACAAACAATTGACAATTGATTTTATCATCAAAATCCGAGATTCAACAATCTCCCCCTTTTTGATGATGACAATCAATTGATAATGGAGTTAACCTTAACTCCCCCTGTCTATATGCCATACTTCTTGAATTTAAAACCTTCATAAATTCAAGAGACATATTCCTATCATGATGTATCTCTTTAAAGATGATGTCAAGGCTTGACATTCATTTTCAAATATAACAAGTTTGAATGATGGTAATTGTAGCAATTCATCATATTGTAAAATATCGACATGTAAAGCTGTGAAGCAAGATTTTGATATCATTACATGATATGAATATTTAGCAAGTGTAGCATTGCATCACATGGTAAGATATCAGTTCGTACGATGCAAATTTTTGTTTGATATCTTGATACAGGGCATATAGCAATGATAGCAATCATATATTTCTTGGTGATGCAAGTATGGCCTAATCATAGCATCAGTGATAGCAACCATATCAACATCAGTGATAGCAAACATATCAGCATCAGTGATAGCAACCATATCAATTAATATATTTCTCCCCCTTTGTCATCAACAAAAAAAACATGGTAGATGTGATTCCAGGAGAACAATATAAGTAGGTTATCAAGCACATAAAGGAAGGCATGACATGTATAATGCTTTGAAAACCTCTTCTCCTTGCATGTTATAATTCTTTGTGCATGAAAGAGGAAACTCATTTTTCAAAAAATAAGAGTGTATAGGAAAATCCGATTTTTAGCATTCAAATAGTTAAGCAAATCCAAAAATGAAATGAACTTTTCCAAAACATAATTTCTAACATGTTATTTGATCAAGTGATACCAAAGCATGTAATACTAATCAAGTGATTTGATCATTCAATAAAGTCCAAAAAATAATTTTAGCTAGTTTAAGTATTCGGACACATCAACATTCCTAATTCTCTTCTTATAAAATCAAATTATTCTTCACTTAGAGGTTTTGTAAAAATATCAGCTAGTTGATGTTTAGTATCAATGAACTCTATGATTACATCATGATTCGTAACATGATCTCGTATAAAGTGATGTCTGATATCAATATGTTTTGTTCTTGAGTGTTCTATAGGGTTCTTTGTTAAGCATATTGCACTTGTGTTATCACATTTAATTGGAATATTTTTAAGATGAACTTTATAATCTTCTAAGGTGTTTTTCATCCATACAACTTATGCACATCATGCACTTGCTGCAATATATTCAGCTTCGGTTGTTGATAGTGCAACCGAGTTTTGTTTCTTAGATGACCAGGAAAAAAGGGCATGTCCTAAGAATTGACATGTTCCTGATGTGCTTTTTCTATCTAATCTACAGCCAGCAAAGTCCGCATCAGCATAAGCAATTAACTTAAGATTCTCTGATTTTGGGTACCATAATCCTAGATTTGTGGTACCATTAAGATATCTGAGTATTCTTTTAACTGCTTTGAGATGAGATATCTTAGGGTTTGATTGAAATCTAGCACAAAGTCCTACACTGAACATGATGTCTGGTCTTGTTGCAGTGAGGTAAAGTAAACTTCCTATCATACCCCTATAAGTTTTTTGATCAAAACTTTCTCCACTTTCATCAATTTCTAACTTAGTGGAGGTGCTCATATGAGTGTTAATGGCTTTTGAGTTCTTCATATTAAACTTCTTTAGTAAATTCATAGCATATTTAGTTTGACTAATAAATTTCGATTTTTTCTTTCTACTACTCCATTTTGTTGAGGATTTCTAGGAGTAGAGAAATTATGGTTGTATCCATTGAGTTCACAAAATTCTTAGAAATCATGGTTTTGAAATTCTCCACCATGATCGCTTCTAATTGACGAAATCATAGAACCCTTCTCATTTTGAACAAGTTTACAAAACTTGGTAAAATATCTAAAGCATTCATTTTTCTGTTTTAGGAAGTAGGTCCATGTATATCTGCTATAGTCATCAACAATGACAAAGGCGTATTTGCTACCTCCTAGACTCAATGTAGAGATTGGTTCGAACAAGTCCATATGGATCAATTGTAAGGGCCTAGAGGTGCTTATTTGATTCTTAATCTTGAAACTACCCTTAATTTGTTTACCTAATTGGCAAGCATCACATACATTATCTTTGATGAACTTGATATGAGGAATTCCTCTTACAAGTTCTTTAGATGATATTTGAGTGATTAGTTTCATGCTAGCATGACCTAATCTTCTATGCCATAGCCAAGCATCCTTATTCAAAACCGAAAAACACATTTAATTACACAAATCATTTATGTCAATAGTGTATACGTTATTTTGTTTTAATGCAATCATGGACATGTTTTTATGTGGTTTTTCAATGATGCAAGCATTAGATTCGAATTTGACAGTGTATCCTTTATCACATAATTGACTAATGCTCAAGAGGTTATGTTTTAAACAATCAACTAACAAAACATCTTCAATAAAGAAGTTGGATTTATTACCTATGGTTCCTTTGCCAATGATTTTACCCTTGTTGTTGTCTCCTAAGGTGACATAGCCTTCGTCTATGCTAGTGAGCTTAGAGAATTGAGATGGATCTCCAGTCATATGCCTTGAGCAACCACTATCAAGGTACCATCTCTTGCTCCTAGCTTACGATGGTGTGAGTTTCTACAAGAAAGGATGATTTTTAGGTACCCATTTGCTTTTGGGTGCCTCAAAGATAGATCTACATTGTTTATCATGTTGCATAGATTTTATCATGGTTCCTTTAGGAACCCAAGTCAGTTTGTTTGGACTTATTTTCTTGAATGGACAATAATGCGTCTTGTGTCCAAATTTGCAACAAAAGTTGCATTTGGTTTGGTGTTGAACATGTAAGATGGGTCCTTTTATGAAGGTGGTTGGATTTCGGTGAGGACTTCTCACAAATCCAATTCCACTCCTTTTTGGAACATGACCCTTGTTTGCAAGGATCATGTTCAATGACTTGCTACCAACCTCGAATTTCTTCAAGGTATCCTTAAGTAGCAGGTTTTCTTTTTGGAGAGTTTCTAGATCATGGCATTTGATATATGAATTTAAACTATCATGATATTCAGTTTTTAACTTATCAAAATCACAAGTAAGACTATCATGCTCCTTGTTTAGCAATTTATATTTTCTATTGATAATCTTGCATTCATCAAATAAGTCATGGAAGGCATTTAATAATTCATCGAAAGATAAATCAGCATCTAATAAATTCGTTACCTCATCTCCGATGGCCATTAAGGCGTAATGAGCAACTTGCTCGGTGTTGGACTCCTCTTCTTCGGATGCGCTCGAATCATCCCATGTTGCTTTGAGCGCCTTCTTCTTTGTTGTTCTCTTTTTGGCTTGGGGACAATCACTCTTGTAGTGTCCCGACTTTTTGCACTCATAGCAAATAACTTGGTCCTTCTTGGGTTCAAGTTTATTTTTAGTGTCATTCTTAAACTTGTTTCTTTTAATGAATTTTTTAAATTTTCTTGTTAGAAGTGCCAAGTCATCGTCACAGTCCGCATCACTTGAGTTTTCTTTCAAGTGGTCTTCCAAAGTTCTAAGTGTCATATCCTTCCTGTTCTTTGGAAGGATGTCTTCTTGCTCTTCACGAGCTTTGCAAGTCATCTCATAGGTCATTAATGACCCAATTAGTTCTTCAAGAGGGAAGTTGTTTAGATCTTTTGCCTCTTGAATAGCAGTGACTTTAGGATCCCAACTCTCAGGAAGGGATCTTAGAATCTTATTTACGAGCTCAAAATCCGAAAAACTTTTTCCGAGTCCTTTTAGACCGTTGATGACATCCGTGAAACGGGTAAACATGTCGCCAATAGTCTCACTCGGTTTCATTCGGAAAAGTTCGAAAGAGTGTAACAAAAGATTGATTTTTGACTCTTTCACTCTACTTGTGCCTTCATGAGTCACTTCGAGTGTGTGCCAAATATCGAATGCAGTTTCACAAATAGAAACACGATTAAATTCGTTTTTATCAAGTGCGCAAAATAAGGCATTCATAGCCTTTGCATTGAGAGCGAAAGCCTTCTTCTCCAAATCATTCCAATCGATCATTGGAAGAGAAGACTTCGAAAAACCATTTTCGACAAGATTCCATAGTTCAACATCCATAGAGATAAGAAAGATCCTGATTCGGGTCTTCCAATAGGTGTAGTCCGTCCCATTAAACATGGGTGGACGTGTAATAGAATCGTCCTCTTGGTTTCCGGCGTAAGCCATCTCTCTTGGGTTTTAATCCGTTTGAGAGTTAACCGGGCTCTGATACCAATTGTTAGGATCAAGAGCACTAAGAGGGGGGGGGGGGGGGGGGGTGAATTAGTGCAGCGGAAAACTTTCTGCGATTAAAATCGAAAGCTACGTTCGACCGATAAAAACAACTTCTGTATGAAAGTTGATACTAATCAATGTTAATGTCAAACTAAGCAGCTAGTTTGCAGCTATGATGAAAACCAGAATATCGGCGCAAACTGAAATCCGAAGTTCATACGAAGAAACTAATTTACGTCTAAATGCTGATTCGTAAATCACTTGATTAGATAAGACGCAGTTTAAGCAGGAGTATAAAGGCAGTGTGCAGTATTGGTAAAGCTCAAAATGTAAATGCAATCTGCAATATGATGATCATACGAAAAAGCATATTTACGTCTAAACGCATATTTACGTCTAAACGCATATTTACGTCTAAATGTTCAAACTTGTTTGTAAAATCGCAGAGGGCAGTAACTATTGAGAAGTTTGTAGTGAAGGTAAAATGCTTAAAGGAAATGCAAACCGAGATTTAGAGTGGTTCGGTCAATCTTGACCTACTCCACTTTTGGCTTCCTCCACCGATGAGGTCACCGACGTCAACTAGAGGCCTTCCTTGAATAGGCGAAGGCCAACCACCTTCTTACAGATTCACTCCTTTTGACGGGCTTAGGAGACAACCCTTACAGAAGTTTTCTCTCCTCTCTGTATAACTCAAACTTTGAAGAATAGAAAGAGGAGAACTAGTAGTTTGAGCTCTAAGAACCACAGAAAGATAGCAAGATTTCGAGTGTGTGTTCTGTGCTTTCAGTGCTGAATGGGTGGGGTATTTATAGGCCCCAACCCAGTTCAAATTTGGAGCTCAATTCTGTTAATTCCCGGAATTCCGGGATCAGGCGGTTGCACCTCCTGATTGGGGCGGTTGCACCGCCTGGCAGAGCTCGAAGACTGAGCCTCTGGGCGGTGCCATCTCTGTCAGGGGCAGTTGCACCTCTCTGCCAGAGCTCGAAGACCGAGCTCAGGCGGTTGCACCGCTCGACTGGGGTGGTTGCACCGCCTGGCAAAGCTCGAAACTTGAGCTCTAGCGGTGCTACCTCTTGGCAGAAGAGGTTGCACCGCCCAGTCTCACTCGGAGACTGAGCCCGGGGCGGTACCACCTCTTGGCTGGGGCAGTTGCACCACCCAATCTCGCTGGGAGACATAGTCTGGGCGGTGCTACCTCCTGGCTTGGGCGGTTGCACCTCCCACAGCAATCAGGGTCCGAATGGGTTAATCCATTCGACCCAATTTGATTCTTTCAGGGGCCCAATTGCCCCAAGATTAAGCTAATGGGATCACCTCCCATTTCTAACTTAATCAATGTGCTAACTACGATTATTTCCTAAGACATATTCTGCAGCATGCTCCGGTGCGTCAATCGCTTCTTCCGGCAAGTTTTCGGTGAACTTCCGTCGATCATCCGACGAACCCTCGGTGATCCTCCTGCGGACTTCCGGCAAACTCCTGGACTTACGACGATCCACTTGGTAAGTTCCGACGAGCTCCTTTGGCAAGCTTCTGGACTTCTCGGATTTGTTCCCGCAGAACCTCCGACGACTGTCCGAACTTCCGTCGAGCTCTTGAACTCCCAACATGATCATTGTCATGACTGTGGCGCAACTCCTTGTGCATGTCTTGCTTTCATCGTAGTTAATCTTGCACACTTATCTCAACACACAGATTAGACAAACAATTGACAATTGATTTCATCATCAAAATCCGAGATTCAACACTTTTCATATTGATTATTGTAGGGAGCATCGGTCAACAGTTTCTTCTTGCTCATTACTATCCTCTTAAATAGCAGTAGTTATGGGGTCCAGAAGATCCTTAAGGGACAAAGGGAAGAGGAGATTAGTGGAAGATTTTGATCTTACCCTTTCGATTCAAAATATCAAAAGTTTTCCTCTTTCGAACGTAGGAGTGTCAATAAGGGAAAACATGTAGATTTAAATGAACTAAGAGACTTAGAGACAATCCAATGGTTTGCAAACTTAGATCTACTCCATATTTTACAAATTAGTGAACCCATCTATCTAAGACTTGTTAGATTGTTTTACAACAATATACAAGTAGATGAAGAAGAAAGAATGTCTACCTATCTCTTAGGACAACACATCTCTATTACGGATAAATTCATTTGCGATATGATAGGCATTCCCATAAAAAATATAGGACTCTACTTTATAGGATCATGGGATGATGAAACTGTTGGGACAACATATGTTGAAGCCTTAGGAACAATTTTCGCCAATCCCAACTTAGCATTTGTTCCTAAAAGTTGTGAACATCTACTACCACTAAACACTAAGGTACTTCATCATATCCTAACTAGCATCATTCTCCCTAAACAATACCATCATGATGAAGTAAGCCAATTAGAATTAGGAACTATGTATTGGATCATGAAAGGACATAACATCTATCTTGGTTATCTTATCCAGCAAAACATGTTAGAACTATCTAAGAAAGACATGATGCTTCCATATGGTGGTATAATCACTAGAATACTGAAAGCCTACGATATTCCAATACCACCGGAAGAAGAAGTAATAAAAGTAGATAGGTTTAGCATAATAAATAAAAATCTACTTCACCAATTAAGATGTGTTTATAGAAACGGTAACTGGGTTAGAATGCCTAGAAGAATCGATCCCCCTCAACCTGAACCAGAACCGGAAACACCAGTCTTTAGGGGTACTCAATCTCCTCCGATCTGTCCCTTTAAGGAAACACATTCATTTGAGCAAGCTCCTACATCATCTGTCGAAGATATTGGGATTCGGATGGACCGATTTGAATAAAGATAAGAACGGCTTGAACATCGACAAGATCAAATCCTATCTGAGCTGCAGCAAATTCATCGACAATTTGACTCTTTATTTAGGCATTTTAATTTTCCACCTCCTGAATGAGCTTATATGTGTATTGTAAACTCTTTATGTTACTCACTATGATCACAATGCCTTGTACCTTGATCTTTGATATGGTTACCTGATGTATTTATTTGTGAGCAGAGTTACAAGCATCACTCATTGTTTAATCTCGCTACTCACTGTCGGATTTTACATCGAAACTAAATGTTTTTGAAAACCTTGTGTCTTGGTTTCCATGATTTGTGAAAATGATATACCAATGTAGTTGATGCGTCATGTTATTATATTACCATAATATTAAACATCAACTAGCTGATATTTTTACAAAACCTCTAAGTGAAGAACAATTTGATTTTATAAGAAGATAATTAGGAATGTTGATGTTTCCGAACACATAAACTAGTTAAAATTATTTTTCAGACTTTATTGAATGATCAAATCACTTGACTGCCATTACATGCCTAAATAACATGTTGTAAATTATGTGTTGAATACAAAAATTTTCATAACAATAAGCATGTTTTGTCTTCATGATTGTATAGCATAGTCTTGTCCGAATGCATGAAAGTGTTAATTTTATTTTCGGATTCGCTTAACAATTGGTATCCTAAAAATCGGATTTTCTCATACACTTATTATATGAAAAATATTTTTCTGAAATGGATTTGATGAAATGATTCTTGCTTATAAATTCCATCTTGAAAAATGGATGATAGTGTTTTTACTTGCAAAGATTTGTTTCACATACATATCTTGATCCTTGTAAAAATAAAGCATGATTTAATCTCTCATCGATTTTAACTTCACTCAAAGTAAAATCACAAATAGCCTTCCTCCTTCATGCAAAAAGATTATAACAAATAAAATGGAAGAAGTATTCAAAGCAATCTATGTATCATGCTTTCCTTTATATGCTTGGAAAATAACATGTAAAGGCATGAACAACTATCACACTTATGCTTAAATTTTTTTTTTTTTTGTAAGTAAAAGTAAATTGATTATGTGTAAAGTTTCTACAAATAGCTTTGTCTATACAAGTCATAGACAAAGTCAGGTAACTCATTGAGTACACATGTGGTAGTTATGACTACACATGCTGTAGACTTTAACTCCTAATTGTAGTGAACATGTTAAGATGTGCCAAGACTACCAGTGGTTACAGCATTTAACATCATTGCCAAGATCTTTAGCTAATTGTAAAATTGAATTTGACAAAAATATCTCTTTCTCTTCGTGTAAAGTGCTCCATTTTGAGATTGTGCTCCATGCATGATCTTGAGTCTCTAATAATCTCTGTCAAGAGCTGAGCATTGTTTGTGTGTTGACACTCAAACATTCTGCTACATCTCTCCTTCCATATCCACCAAATGGCACATCTGAAAGTAACCTTTGCCAATTGTGTAAGAGGTCCTTTTCTTGAGAAACTTTGCATGAGGTCGCCTAATTCTTCTTGCAAGTTTGGTTGCGGCAGCCTATTGAGTTCAAATCGCTGGAGAATCTCCTTCTATATCCATTTAGTATATTCACAAGCAAACTAGAGGTGGTCAATAGTTTCTTCTTGTTGTAAACAAAGGGAGCATCGGTTAACATGATAGATACCTCTTCTCTTAATATTATCTATTGTAGGTAGTTTATTAAGAAGGGCCTGCCATGTACATAGGGAATGTCTTTGTGATCCCGGTTTATCCCATGTCCAACTGCTTGGGATCCACTTGTTATTTTTTTGCCTGATTTGATTCCAAACGGATGTGGCACTAAATTTACCATTATCATGAGGCCAAATAAGTATATCTAAAGAGTTCTTCCTGATTGGAATAGCTTTGATAGTTGGCCAAAGTGATATCATTTCAGGAGAAATAGGATTAGGAAGACACTAGATACCTTTAGCAATGAACTCGGAAACCTTCCAATTTTTGGGAGCCCCAAGGTCTTTTCGTATTCTGTCACCATATAATTGAAATATACTCTTCCCATTTATCCAAGGATCGTACCATATATTAGTACTAGTTCCAAAAGAAATTGCATAAGAAATGTGTTTGATTAGCCAATTCCTTGCCTTTAAAATTCCTTTCCAAGCTGTAGAGTGATATGTTCTTGTTGAAATTTTCCAAATTGATTCCTTTGAAAGATACCTAGCAGAAACCCATTCTGACCATAAGGAACATTTATTTTACAAAAGATCCCACAATTGTTGTACCAAACATGCTTTATTCCAATCTCTAATATTTCTCAAGTTCAGCCCCCCTTCATCTTTCGGTTTACAGATGTTGTCCCAATTTACCATATGCATTGCCTTATCATTTGTACCATTCCAGAAGAAGTTCATTAATAGCCGTTCAATATCTTGGTTAAGTCCAACAAGCAGAAGAAAAGCATTAGACCAATATATAGAGTAAGAGTACAACATCGAACGGATGAGTTCAAGTCGTCCTGCTTTTGATAGAAGCCTATTTTTCTAGGAAGAAATTATATTCTTTATTTTTTGTAGGATAGGTTGACAGTGGGTTTTATGAATGCTAGTGGATATGAGTGGGAGACCCAGATAAGGAACTGGCAGACTTCCCTCATTAACCCCCAGAGTGTGTGTAATAAAGTCCTTGTCCTCAATGCAAGGACCCATATAGATTTTACTTTTCGCATGATTTAACTGAAGGCCAGAAACCATACCAAAGTCATTTAGAATAGTAGATAGGTTCCTCACTGAAGTTGGATCATTCTGGAGAAATATAAGTAAATCATCTGCAAATGTTATGTGTGATATGTGAATAGAACCAGCATTTGGTACCTTAATACCGCCATTCAAGACTGCTTGTTCCAACATACAGCTAAGTCCTTCCATTGCAATAGTAAAGAGATATGGAGAAAGTGGATCACCTTGTCGGATGCCATTCGTGCTCCCAAAAAAACCAATAGGTGAGCCATTAAAAAGTATCGAAAACTTTAGAGTTTCCAAGCAACTTTGAATCTAATTTACCCATTTCTGTAGGAAGTTCATATCGATGAGCATCTTATAGATAAAACTCCTATTAACTGAATCAAAGGCTTTCCGTAAATCAGCTTTAAAACATATTTTTGTCCCTCTCGCATTTGAGTGCAGGTCCTTTATCAAGTCATTAGCAAGCAGAATATTATGATGTATACTTCTCCCTTTGATGAAAGCTGCCTGATTTGGACTAATGATCTTGTGTATTACCTTTTGCATTCTATCTACCAACACTTTGGAGATGATCTTGTAAATAAAGTTGCATAATGATATGGGTCGATAGTTTTCTAGTGAATCAGCCCCTGCATTCTTGGGAATTAAAGAAATAAAAGTGTAGTTCATCTCTGTAAGAATACAGCCTGAAGAGAAAAAATGTTGGCAAGCCTTAATCACATCATTTCCAATAAAGACCATGTAGTTTGGTAAAATTCAACTGGAAATCCATCTGGACCAGGGCTTTTATCCTTCGGTGACTTAAAGACAACTCTTACAATTTCATCATCTGTAACTGGGGCACTGAGGATTGAAATGTCATCCAAATCAAGCTTTCTAGTTGGCTCCACATGAATGTTATTAGGTTGCACCGCTTGATTGAGTAAGGAATAAAAAAATCGGTCAATGTATGCTTTAACTTCATCTAAATTCTCAATAAGATTACCATATTTGTCTTTGCATTTTCTGATGCGATTAACGACCCTTCGAGTAGCAATGGATGCATAGAAAAACTTAGTATTGGAATCTCCTAGAGTTAGCCAATGCTATCGAGACTTCTGCTTTGCAAAACTTTCCTCCTGCTTTAAGGCTTGCATAAAGTTACTTCTGGCTTCTGTCTCTTTGTAGACAAGATTCTCATCTTGGGGCTGAAGTTGTAGCTCATATTGTATCGTCATTAGTTCCTTTATGTAAATTTGAACCCGAGTGGTAATATTTCCAAAGGTGTTTGTATTCCACTCCTTCAGTGCCGCTTTGCAAACTTTGAGCTTTTGGCATAAGATGAAAGTGGCGAACCATGTATATTAATATTCTAAGCCGATCTGATAATATCAAGGAACTGAGGATGAGTACTCCACATGTTAAAGAATCTAAATGGTTTCTTGCCTCTAGGTGTTGCTTTCTCTAGGTGTATATACATTAAGGAATGATCAGAAAAAAATGGTGCATTATACTCAAGAAGTGAATCAGGGTAAACTGTTAACCATTCTTAGTTAATCAAACATCTGTCTAGTCGAGCCATTATTTTTCTGCTACCATCGCCTTGATTACTCCAGGAGAGCTAATTGCTCACAGATTTCATATCAATCAATGCGGTAGTGTCTATATAATCATTAAATCTTTGAAGCTGACTTTCAGAATGCTTTCTACCCCCCACTTTTTCATTTGTGTATCGAATAGTATTAAAGTCACCAAGAACAATCCACGGCATATTAAGACAGTTATTTACAATGTTAGTCAGATCGGTCCAAAGTGTATTTCTTTCTTGCATACTATTTGAAGCATATATACCAATAAAATTGAATTGATAGCCATTCTTTTTGTCCTCCACCTTAAGATGAATGAATTGATCGGTAGCAGAAATAAACCAAGCATTAATGAAGTTAGGATGCCATAAGGCCCATATTCTACCAAATGTTTTACTAGAGTCATTGGTAAACAATTCTGCGTCCGGCCATATTAAATTCTTTTGAGCAAGAACGAGCGATTTTTTAATTTTTGTTTCTACGAGAATAGCAATATCACATGCGGCAGACTTGATTATTCTATTGAGCTCCCGACATTTTTCAGGCTTATTAAGTCCACGAACATTCCAGCAAATTATCTTCATCAGAAAAAGAAGTAAGGTATTCATTCTACGACTTTGAATGGAAAGTACAATCCTTTTTCTTATCCTTAGGTTTTGCATTTTCCTCCCGCACAATATCTTTACCTTTTAAGGCTTTATTTCTATATTTATCCACTTCATCCACAGCTATCAAATTTTTAAACTTTATACATTGAGTCAAGTAGTCTGATTGTTGAGGCGCAATATCCTAGTTAGTATGATTTATTGATGCATGAGATAGTTGAGGCAGAATATCATTACTAACAAGGTTTGTTGGGGCCTGTGTTTGTTGTGGCAGAATATCCTTGTTGGCGATGTTTGTTGGTGCTTGAGTTTGTTGAGTCACAATGTCTTGGTTGGCATGTTGAGTGGATATTGGAATTCCTGTTGTGGATGGATCCGATAATATAGTAAGAGATGAAGTTTCCAACTTATGCTTCTCCTGTCCATGAGTACCATGGGCTGTTGTGGAAAGCTCCGACATAATAGGGAGAGATAAAGTTCCTAATTTGTCTTGTCTATGGCGCTGTCCCTACGAGTCGAAATACTCACACGTCTGCGTCACCACCGGTTCTACTACCATTAGGGGAGGTTCGCCTAGTTGCTGAGGCATCTGACGTGGCCTGTAGATCTTATTAATTGGTTTCGGGGTTTGTTGATAGGCTCCATTTGCATGAGCAAAAGATAAGCAACTCTTGCATCGTTGTGGCTTCCAAGAATATGAGACATGTACCTTACGAGTGTTCCCTTCAAGATCACGATAAAAAACCTCATTAGAGAGATCTTCGTCAGAGGAAACCAGTACACATGCTCGGGCAAATGTTAATCTCATCTGCGCAGCTGTTGCTTTATCAATATAGAGTGGCTGTCCCAAAGTACTGCATAACTTTGCAATAAAACGTCGACTCCAAAGATGTAGAGGGAGACCTTGAAACGATACCCATAAGGGAATAGACTGTAGACTGTCTAACTCCAAACGGACATCAGGGGACCAGCGTCGTATAATCATTGGATGGCCACGAATAGTCCAGAACCCTTCAAGGACCCATTGTAAATCTTCTTCAGAGTAGAGCTTGCAAACAAAGAAACCGTTCTCCAGCATATGAAGGTCAAATGCCGATGTTCCCCATCTAGTTTTTATAAATGACGATAGTGGGAAATAGGATATTTTGACACCTACCACATAGCCAACAATCACCATAGACCATGTCTCAATTAACTCTGCAGAATCATCTATCTCATACACAGTAATCTTCTTTTCAGCCTGAACTTCTGGAGCAAAGAATTCCAAACTGAGATCCAGGCTTCCAATTGGAGCCTTGAAGAGGCTAGTCCATGGCCGAGGTTCATTGGAAATAAGAGCAGGAGGTCGCGATCTAGAGCGCGACCTACTTTGATGCTGCTTCGTCAAAGGAATATCTCGCCGAAAAGAAGGTATTGGACGAGCAACTTGAGAAGGGAGCCTCGTCGTCGAATCTACCCTCTCGCCACCGTCACCAGACCCAGGGACCATCGCTGTCATGTCCCGGCCCCTTTTTTTTTTTTTTTTTAAAGAAGGAACTCTCCTTTATGCAACTGCCACCCCCCGTAAGGAACTCTGTTTCACCGAGTAGAGCAGGAGAGAAAGGTTCGATTTTAGCCTTCCCGTTGCTACCAACTGCAGAGAGGAAAGAAGAACAGAAATTTCTTTGTCCTCTATTCCGTTCCTTTCTGCGAAGAACATAAATTCTCCCTCTCTGTTCCCATTCTTTTTTTTCAGTTTCAAGATCCGATCTGCCCCAATATTTTCCCGGGCCCCTTTTCTACGATGAGTAGAGGAAGAAAGTTTTCGATCTTGAAAGAGCAGAGCGTCCCCGATCTCTCTGGTCGCAGCCTCGCCTCCGCTGGAAGGAATCAGCCACCGAGCCCCTTTTCCCCGATGAGAAGCAGGGGAAAGGGGGCGGTGCAGAGACCCTCTCTTCTCCCTTCTCGGATCTCGCTGGAAGAACAAGAGCAGATCTCCACTATTGGGGCTCCTTTTTCCCGATTAGAAGAGTAAGAAGGAGATCCCTCCTTTGTTCGTGCAAGAGAAACAGAGCAGATCTCCCACCTTCTTCAATCTCGCTGAAAGAAGGAGAACAGAACAGGTTCCGTTTCCCCCTCTTTCTTTCGTTCCCTTCTGCGAAGAAGAATCAAGGCACCACTTTCTTTCCTTGATAGCACAGCTGGTCAATCGCTCCTTGAGAGCAGAATCCTCAGCCCCTTTCCTCGTCTTCGCCCTCCTCTGTTTCACAATGGAAGAAGAACGCCGGCCGTAGAGAGGATAGGGTTTCGTTCCCTCTGCTCAAAATTTGCTTATATTGTTCTCCTGGTATCACAACTACCATGTTTTTTGTTGATGACAAAGGGGGAGAAATATATGAGTATTAATGCCATGCTTATATCACCAAGAGATATATGAATAGATGCTATGATTACTATAATTTGCATTATGCCTTGTTTGTATCATGTCAAGATATCAAAAAACTTGCATCGTAATTTTACGTATTGATATCTTACCATGTGATGAAATGCGATAATTGCTAAAACATTTGAAATGTGTGCATCATATAATGATATCAAAATCTTACTTCGTAGTTTTACATGTTGATATATGATGAATTGCTACTATTACCATCATTCAAACTTGAAATATGAAATTTGAAAATGAATGTCAAGCCTTGACATCATCTTCAGAGAGATACATCATGATGGGAATCATGATGGGAGTATTGATAAGTTTAAATGATTTTAACTTATCAATATGTCTCTTGAATTCAAAGGGTTTGAATTCAAGAATGACTTATCTCAAGTATGGCATATAGACAGGGGGAGTTAAGGTTAACTCCATTATCAATTGATTGTCATCATCAAAAAGGGGGAGATTGTTGAATCTCAGAGTTTGATGATAAAGTCAATTGTCATTTGTTATCTAATCTATATGTTGAGATAAGTGTGCAGGATTAACTACAATGAAAGTAAGATATGCAGTAGGAGTTACGCCGGAGTCAAGACAATGATCACGTTGGGAGTTCGAGAGTTCGACGGAAGTTCTAACAGTCGTTGGAGGTTCTACGGGAACAAATCTGAGAAGTCCATGAGCTTGCCACAGAAGCTCGTCGGAACTCGCCAAGTGGATCTTCGCAAGTCCAGGAGTTTGCCGGAAGTCCGCAGGAGCATCACCGATGGTTCATCGGATGATCGACGGAAGTTCGCCGGAAGCTCGCCGGAAGAAGCTATTGACGCACCGGAGCAAGTTGTAGTAAATGTCTTAGGAAATATTGTAGTTAGCACAATGATTAAGTTGGAAATGGGAGGTGATCCCATTAACTTAATCTTAGAGCAATTGGGCCCCTGAAAAACCCAAATTGGGCCGAATGGATCAACCCATTCGGACCTTGATTTCTGCCAGGCGGTTGAACTGCCCAAGCCAGGAGGTGGCACCAGTCACGCCCCTCAAAATATCGATAATATTAAAATTCAAGAAACCAATCCAGGATCCAAACATACATTTGAGGACACTGAAAACATTCAGATCAAAATTTCACCTCTATAATCTATAAATTTATAAACCCTGTGTAGTTCATAAACATACAACACATCGCTCGATGATTCATAAAATCTGAACCCAACTCACCAAAATAATAACCACAACATAAATTCACAAATTTATAAACCCTGTGCAGTTCATAAACATATAACACATCGTTCGATGATTCATAGAATCTGAACCCAACTCACCAAAATAATAACCACAACATAAATTCACAAGTGTGGGAGTTTGTACAATCATAAAACCAACGTTTACCATAAGTTCATATCATTACACGAATTAAACTTAACATTCCAGAATCTTAAACATGAGAGGTCCTTGAAACTTATACAAAATCCACAAGTTTAGATTCATCATCAACATTTCATTAGATGCAGCGTGTGCTTATGCAACAAAAACATATATACTAATAAAGATCTGCCCAAAATCTTTTAGCTTTCCACTACCTCAGCCCAATCTTAACATTTAAGCAAGTGACAAGCTATCCTGAAAAATTTATACAACAACGGGGTGAGCATATAAAGCTCAGCAATTGACTAGCATATCCATGTCAAAAGAGGATAATTTCCAAAGAGATAAAGTTTCGAAATGCAAGGCAGAATATAAGAATTCATAGACGTAATATCATTAGGTGCAGAATCACAATTGTCATTTCAATCATACATATTTGGTTCATAACAGATGGGGCATAGAGTAATTGGAGCATATCAGCAACGAATGAAACGTTTCGGAGCATATCAATAACAAATGAAACATTTCGGAGCTTATCAATGACGTATGAAATGTTCCGGAGCATATCAATGGCGTATGGAACATTTCAAAGCATATCAACAATGAATGAAACATTTCGGAGCTTATCAATGGCGTATGAAATGTTCCGGAGCATATCAACGGCATATGGAACATTTCAAAGCATATCAACAATGAATGAAACATTTCGGAGCTTATCAATGGCGTATGAAATGTTCTGGAGCATATCAACGGCGTTTGGAACATTTCGAAGCATATCAACGATGAATGAAACATTTCGGAGCATATAAAAAACAAATGAAATGTTTCGGAGCTTATCAGTGGCATATGAAATGTTCCGGAGCATATCAACGGCGTATGGTACATTTCGGAGCATATCAATAACAAATACCAAACAGAATCTCAAACGTCGTCTTTGACGTTATATTCATATCATTCTTATCCAAAGCATGTACAAAAACACATAACCAAAGCTCTGGATATCATATCAAACATACAGAAGGTGTAGTGGGACCACAGACATAATGTGATTTATCCATTTCTGAATGACCACCAGACACAAGTCTCCCACGTCTGGGAGCTCCATCCACCCACATCTAGGTGAAGTCAGAGGGGGCCGGCAGAGCATCGCAGGCTCTATGCATAACTCCCTTTACCATTTCTGGCAAAGGTTCACATTATCCCACAACACCAGAGTACAAAAGGGCAGTATGAACAATAAATAGCATATATCGGAAGCACACGCGGAACAACAAAACGTACATGTGCCTTTATGAGTCAATACGATGCAAGCAACAATCTCTCACAAACGTATTCAGATTTGGAATGAAATGAAAGCAAGAGTATACCAGGATTCCAAGCAATCATATGTAGCTCAATTCAAATAAGAAGTTTAGATGAATTCAATATCCAAAGGAATGAAACTAGAATAGGCACATATCGAAAGCAAATGCGGAACAATGGGATATACATGTGCCTATATATGTCAATGCGATATAGCATAAACGTTACACAAAATGTTTCAAGAATGTAAATTATTAATAGGCAAGAGCAAACCAGAATTCAAGCACTAACATAAGCCTCAATTGAGCGAAGGGGACTGAATGGAATCTATTTCCAAACGAATGAAACAGAATACGCGAAATCGACCAAAGCTCGATTTCTGACAGGATTCAAGAGGCACATTGAACAAATACTTCAGATTATCAATTATACTCCAATACCCTTAAGAAATCTACTATCAAAAGATATATCAATCTATTTTCTAATGAAATAAGTTCATACGAATCAAGTTTTCGAACAAGGAGTTACCATTGATTTAGTGACCAAAGGTCAAAACTAAATCACTGTTTTGGAGAATCGGAATCAACAGATAGCAGAATAGGCATTTGAATTCCAAAATTTTCAATATATATATCAAAAGAAAAGGTTTACAAGTCTAGTTTCAAATGAAATCAGTTTGATACAAACCAGAATTTCCAACAGGGACTTATAGGGATTTTAGTATCGAAAGGTCAGAAATTTTGATCCCTGTTTTGCAGCATCCATAGGCTCATTTGAAACAGACTTTTGGGTAAGTATTCGGTGTCCAAAATTTTCAAAATCGAAGTCAAAAGAAAGGTATAAGAGTCTAATTTCAAATGAATAAGGTCCTGCCTAAATCCACAATTGGTACTAAAAATTATGGCTGAAACAATGTATAGGGGTCAGTTTACCAAAAAATTTTAGATCCATGATTTTTGTATCTAACAAGAGAAATTTGAGGTTCTAGGCTGAAATCTTTCGAATAATTCAGAATAAATATGAGTTCAAAGACTAATAATTATGTAGGATGGGATTAGAAAACTTGCCTTTGAGAATTATGACCCTAAATGAGAAGATTGGAGCAAGAAACCTCGAAGCCCCAAATTTTTTTCTTCTTCTTCTTCCCCCTTTTTCTTCTCTTCTTCCTTCTTTCTTTCTCCTGTTCTTCCACGCAGCTGCTTTCTCTGGTTCCTTATGAACGAAGGCAGAGAGGCTTAAACGGTGGAATTTGTAATTTTATGCATTTTGCAGTTTAGTTCTTGTATTATTATATTTACGATTAGGTCCTTAGGGTTTACAAATAGGTCCTCAGATTTTTTTTTTTTTTTGAACAAATCCCCCAAATCTTATAAATAAGTTCTCAGATTCATACTTTGGCTCTTTTATTAAATTTTAAATAGATACTTACATTACAAGTAGAAACTTATAAGAAAATTCAGAAATGAGGGATGTTACACTCTCCCCTCGTTAAAAGAAAAATTTAGTCCTCTAAATTTATCATACCTCTATCGATGAAAAGATGAGGATAAACCTTTTTCATTTCCTCCTCTAGCTCCTTGGTTATTTCCTCTCCAGAATGATGTCTCCAAATTACTTGAAATTTTGGCTTCAATTCCTTTTCTACTTCATTCCTCAAGTAGATTAAACGTGGATCTCGTAATTGTCCTTCCTTAATTTGTTGAATAAGATCAGATTGTACCTGAATGGAGGCCATCAATATCATTGAGTCTTTCTCTTTCCTCATAGCATTCAAATCAAAATTTTCTTCTAATAACTTCTATTACTTCACGACCAGACTAGCCATAAAACATGTAGATTTTCTACTAAGAGCATCAGCTACCACATTGGCTTTGCCCGGGTGATAACGGATGACACAATCATAATCCTTTAGAAGTTCTATCCATCTTCGCTGCCTCATGTTTAAGTCTTTCTGAGTGAAAATATATTTCAAACTCTTGTGATTAGTAAAAATTTCAAATTGCCGACCATACAAATAATGTCTCCAAATCTTTAGAGCAAAAACAATTGCTGCCAATTCCAAATCATGAGTTGGATAATTCAGTTCATAACCTTTTAGTTGTCTAGAAGCATAAGCAATCACTCTCCCTTCCTGCATTAAAATACATTCGAGGCCCTTTCTTGAAGCATCAGTATAAACTACAAATCTCTCACTACCACTTGGAATAGTGAGAATAGGAGCACTAGTCAATCTTCTTTTTAACTCTTGAAAACTTTGCTCACAATCATCACCCCATACAAATTTCACATTCTTTTTAGTGAGTTTGGTGAGAGGTTGAGCTATTCGAGAAAATCCCTCCACAAATCTCCTGTAATAACCTGCCATGCCCAAGAAGCTTCTAATTCTGTTACATTTGTTGGTACTTCCCATTCAACTACAGCTTCTATTTTCTTTGGATCAACAGATATACCCTTCCCTAAAATTACATGGCCTAAGAAAGCAACTTCATTCAACCACAATTCACATTTGCTGAACTTTGCATACAACTTCTTTTCTCTTAATATGGACAATATATTTCTCAAGTGTTCCTCATGCTCCTGATTACTCCTTGAATACACCAATATGTCATCAATAAATACAATTACATAGCCATCCAAGAGCGGTTGAAATATCCTATTCATTAGTTCCATAAAAGCTGCAAGGGCATTAGTCAAACCAAAAGGCATCACCAAGAATTCATAGTGACCATATCGAGTTCTGAAAGCTGTTTTTGGAATATCCCCCTCCTTGATCTTCAACTAATAGTAACCTGACCTCAGGTCAATCTTAGAGAATACTTGTGCACCCTGCAGCTGATCAAACAAATCATCAATTCTGGGTATGGGATACTTGTTTTTGATGGTCACCTGATTCAACAGTCTATAATCAATACAAAGCCTCAATGTTCCATCCTTCTTCTTCACTAATAGTACCGGAGCACCCCATGGAGATACACTGGGTCGTATGAAACCCTTATCTAATAATTCTTGTAGTTGCTTCTTTAATTCCTCTAGCTCGAGTGGTGCCATTCTGTAGGGAGGTTTAGATATTGGGGTTGTACTGGGGACCAGATCAATAGCAAATTCACCCTCTCTATCTAGAGGTAAACCAGACAAGTCATCTAGGAATATATCAGGGAACTCTTTGACCACTGAAATTTCATCTAGGTGGGTTTCCTAATTTGAATGCTCCTTTACACACACCTTATAACAAAAATAACTCTTCTGCATAAGACGATAAGCTTGAAGTGCTGATATCAAGCAAGGAGGCAAATCATGCCTATTGCCCTCAAAGTAAAATATAGGCTGATCTGGTATGTAGAAAGTAATTATTTTTTTGTAACAATCAATACTAGCGTGATGAGAAGATAACCAATCCATGCCAAGTATAATATCAAACTCCAAATCTTTAGGAGAACTAAATCAATAAAAAGTTCAAGTTCTCCAATAAAATTAGACAAGAGGATCAGATTCAAGTTCGTTATCAAAGAATCTCCAATGATTGTATTTTACATATACCACATAATGCAGTGGTCTAGGTTGAATGCCCAAGTGATAAGCAATATATTACAAATCAAATCGTAGATAGGACCCATGGTCAAACAAATATTTACATTCTTTCATAAATATGCATAATACCTTCGGCTACTAATTCAGAAGTTTTAGAATCATATTCAGTGATAGCATACACTCTGACTTGGGCTGATGATTTAAGAGGCAGTGACTCTTTCTTTTTGTTCAAAGGGCAATCTTTTATTTTATGATCCAACTTTCTACAAGAAAATAGACTCTAGTCACCCGAAAACACAAATTTGTTTCATAATTTAACTTGCAATTCACAAGTGATTGAATATTTTATGGTGACTTCCTTTTCAAATCCAAATGTCTTGACCCTCTTGTTATCACTTTCTGATTCATTTCTAATTATATTTTTATTGGTAAACTTGTCCTTGTCATTATTGCCATTGATCTACAAAAATTCTTTTCATTGTTCCCATTAATGATCTCAGTCTCTACTTTCAATATACGGTGGCAAAAGAAATCGTTTGATCATTGGAAAAATTTTGAACATCAAATATCTTATCTATTCGCATCATCCATTTTTTCGGCCACCAATAAATTAGGTGCACCATGCTTCTGCTGCGCCACTCTGATTCAATATCCCCCTTTCATCTCACTTAATTAATCAAAACCAGATGAATTAGGAGGACTAAATGTCCTCGTCATCCTAGATTCCTAAAATGGATCAAAGAAAATTTTCACCAATCACTATAGTTCATTAGACCTCAATATATTTTGCACGTCAACATATCAAAATATTTCAGTGATCCTCAAACTATGCTCTGATACCACCTCTGTCACGCCCCTCAAAATATCGATAATATTAAAATTCAAGAAACCAATCAAGGATCCAAACACACATTTGAGGACACTGAAAACATTCAGATCAAAATTTCACCTCTATAATCTATAAATTTATAAACCCTGTGTAGTTCATAAACATACAACACATCGCTCGATGATTCATAAAATCTGAACCCAACTCACCAAAATAATAACCACAACATAAATTCACAAATTTATAACCCTGTGCAGTTCATAAACATATAACACATCGCTCGATGATTCATAGAATCTGAACCCAACTCACCAAAATAATAACCACAACATAAATTCACAAGTGTGGGAGTTTTGTTAGGACTCTAGCTTGGAGAGTCCTAATTGAGAGCGACATTCATGTAAAACTGTTAGGACTCTAGCTAGGAGAGTCCTAATTGAGAGGGACATTCTGTTAGGACTCTAGCTAGGAGAGTCCTAATTGAGAGGGGCATTCATGTAGGAGGTGTTTTCTTAGAGAAGAATTAGGAGTTGTAAGGGAATAGGAGTCTTGACTAGGAGTCCTACTAGGAGTTGGTTAGAAGTAAGAGTCTTAAGTAGGAGTCCTATTAGGAGTTAGGGTTTATAAGCCCTATAAATAGCCATGTATTCCTTCTC
Source organism: Musa acuminata AAA Group (assembly GCF_036884655.1). Lineage (NCBI taxonomy): Eukaryota > Viridiplantae > Streptophyta > Magnoliopsida > Zingiberales > Musaceae > Musa > Musa acuminata. Next base: position 23,118,611 of record NC_088338.1, read on the forward strand.
TTTTCATAGGTAATAGATGAATCTTTTCTACAGCCTTTGAGCCGGCAACTTGGAGGGAGGAACCCCTATAAAGTTCCAAGGAGGCCGATCCCCTAAAGAGATCAACCCCAAGTTTAGAATCTGCAAGGGTTCTAACACCTGGTATCAGAGCAGCGTTCTTGGCATCTCACTGCCCTTCCATTGCCATCCATCAGCCCTCCACAACCTCCCAAAGCAATTCCCACAATTGCTTAAAAGATCGTCGCCGAATTCCGCCATCATCTCCACCACCGTAGATCATCCTTTAATCTCCCCGTGAATTGCAACAGGTTTTGGTTTCCTACCTTACTGCTGCTGCAATTTAGTTATCCTTATTCAAAAATCAAAAAAAAAAAACTGTTCCTATATTGCTGCATAAACCTTTCGTCACAAAGTTTTCATCTCTACGACGAAAGATACATTGCAGAATTCCAGCCGCATAGCACCATCTGTTTGATCTTGCTACTGTGCTTTTTCTATCCAAATTTCTATAAAATTTTTATGACATCTTTGACACTTCCTAACATCAGATTTCCCTTTAGTTTTTTCAAAAAATTCTCAATATAAACCATTTGATCTTTTACGTCTAATCTGCTATACTTGAAAATCTGCATTGTAAAATTTCAGCCGCATAGCACTGTTTGTTTGATCTTGATACTATATTATTTCTATCCAAATCTCTACAAAAATTTTATGATAGCTTTGACACTTCCTAATAGTGGATTTCCCTTTAGTTTCATTAAAAAATTCTCAATATAAACCACTGATCTTTTACGTCCAATCTGCTATACTTAAAAATATGTGCTGCAGAAAATTTCAGCGGTATATTGTTGCCTTAACCCATCTATTTGCAATCTTTTTTGAATGAAATTTCTCATACACTTCATTGATCATCTTGGCTTCCATGTAAGATTGATATATTAAGGAATTCATCTCTAAAAATAATTTTGTGTTGCTGTAAATTTTCATCGTAACCCACTGAAATTTTTCGACGACAATTCTGCTATCGCAACTTGCACCAATTTTCTTGCTATTATACTGCTGAAATTCTCTTGATTAAATTAGACATCCTTGCTGTCATATAATCTGTGATTTTGCTATCAATTACCTCATCAATTCTCTTAAGTTTTTGGTAGAAATTACATCGAGAAACCATTGTTTCTTCGACGACAATTCTACTCTTACAAGACAGCACATACTTGCTGCAACTTCCACTGATTTCTATCAAACCTTTGCTGCCATCTACCACATATCCAAAACTTTCATCTACAGCCCTAAAACTCCACTAAACCACACTCTCAAACTGCACCCAAAACTGCCACAAAACTAGCCTAAATCGTAGCCTACATCCACCGATCCACCAACCCTTTCGACCATCACTTCTCTCAACCTATACATGCCTTTAACCTAACAACAAAAGAGAGATCTTAACATCATAGATTTGGAGGCATATACTATGGCATCTAAGGAGGCAATCAATGCTAAATTCGAAGCCTTGGAGGCGCGAATGGAGGATAAGATTCGGACGCTCTTTACCGAACTCAGATTGGGCCGACCATTAAGCCCGAAGAAATCATATCAAGGAGAGAGCTTTGCCCAATCACACCAAGCCCAAAGCTATGACCTCCAAGAGAGGGGAAGCTCTATGACCAACCCCAACTATCCATGCATGAGAGTGGACTTCCCTAGATGGGAAGAAGGAGACCCAATTGGTTGGATCTCGCGCGCGGTGCGATATTTTCGGTACCATAAAATCGCGGATGCATCTATGGTGAAAATTGCAGCTATATATCTTGAAGGGGATGCTATACAATGGTTTGACTGGTTTGAACATACTTATGTGTTGAATCTTGTATTTTGATGATGAAACCACTTGATATGTGTTTATGATTTAAACTGCATTTTAAGCGATGCAGGTCTACTCGATCAGGTTTAGACAGTTGACGCAGGATGAATTGACGTTGCGCCGGAAGAGATCACGTCAGGATATTGGATGGCTGAATGCTTCGGATGTCGGGCATCGGGCCAAGGAGAGCGAAATTGCACCAAGGATATCGGGGTTGCGGAGGTCAACCGTCGATTGGGCAACAAGCCGCAAGAGAGGATGATGCACCGAAGAATCGGACGAAGCGCCAATTATGACGTGCTGGGCAACAGAATGTCAATTCGCGTTGTAATAATTGTCTAGATCGGAGTTGAGTTTTGGTTTGTGTGTGCAGGATTAACTACGATAACGATGAAGACATAAAGCGAAATAAAGTGCTGGAGTCAAGTGCGAAGGATTCGTTGGGAGTTCGAGAGTTCGACGGAAGTCCGAAGGTTCATCGGGAATGTTGCCGGAACTAGCCGAGAATGAGTAGGGAGCTTGCCGAAGGGTTTTTCGGAAGCTCGCCGAAAGGTTCGTTGGAAGTTCGCGGAGCTCACCGAGAAAGATCGGAGCTTACCGAAGAAGCACGTTGGAACTCGCCAAGATCAAATCGTGAAGTCTAGGAGCTTGCCGGGAGTCCGCATAATGGTTTCCGAGAGTTTATCGGAAGACCGTCGGAAGTTCGCCGGAAGAAGTCTTGACTTACGGACTTTGTAATAGCTTAGAAAATGTCTTTAAATTCGTAGTTAGCACGATAATTAGGGTTAGGATTAGGTGTTAATCCTATAACCCAAGTAGGAGCCAATTGGGCCCGAGTTCGGACTAGTTTGGGCCAAGTTTGGAGCCCAACCAGTGAGCTGAATTGGCCTAGGCGGTGGCACCGCCTAGGCTGGGCGGTGGCACCGCCCAGCACCCGGGGCCGTGACACCTCCTGGGCTGGGCGGTTGCACCGCCCAACACCCGAGCGCTGGGCGATGGCACCGCTTGGCTGGGAGGTGGCACCGCCAACATCGGGAACATAAGAGAATTCAAATTTTTTGAGCCTAAATTTGAATCCTCTTGAGGCCTATAAATACCCCTCAAGTCTCAGCTGAGAATACAACTTTTGAGAAGCAATTGATTGAGAGAAAAGTCTTAGAAAGTCTTAGGAAGTCTTGTTTTCAATTTGTTAGAGAGTTCTCCTCCTTCTTTCTTGCTGAAAATTTGTAAGAGGTTGAACTGGTTGTAAAAGGTTATAAGAGGGGTATTTGCCCTTCCATTTCAAGAGATTTGCTAGTGGAAGGTGGGAGCCTCATCGAAGAGGGGCCTCGCAAGTGGATGTAGGTCATTTAACCGAACCACTGTAAAATCGGCGTGATCTCTGGTTTGCATTTACTTATTGTCATTTACATTACTGCAAACCATTTGCACTTTAATGCTCTACTTCTTTCTCTCTGTCTTACTTATCTCTTCAAGTTAAAATGCAATCGAAACGGTTTCAAACGAAAACGTTACTTTTATCGTACGAAGTTTCCGAAAGTGTTTAAATCGTCAAAAGTTTATCACACTTTACCGCTGCACTAATTCACCCCCCCCTCTTAGTGCCGCTCTGATCCTAACAATTGGTATCAGATCCCGGTATTTCTCATTTCGGATTTACACCCAAGAGAAATGGCTCTTTATGACTTTCAAGGGGGCTTTTCGGTTGTTCGTCCACCATTGTTTAACGGATTGGACTACACTTATTGGAAAACTCGAATGAGAGTTTTCTTAATTTCTATGAATTTAGATTTATGGAATATCATTGAAAACGGCTTTCAACTTCCCTCTAAACCGATAAACGAATGGTCGGATTTGGAGAAGATGTATTTTTCTTTAAACGCAAAGGCTATGAATGCCTTATTTTGCGCTTTGGACAAAAATGAGTTCAATCGGATTTCTACATGCGAAACGGCTTTTGATATTTGGCGAACACTTGAAATCACGCACGAGGGAACTAGTAGAGTCAAAGACTCGAAAGTGAACATTTTAATGCATGATTTCGAGCATTTTCAAATGAAGCCGAGCGAAACCATTATTGACATGTACACCTGTTTTACGGATGTCGTCAATGGTTTACAAGCTCTTGGCAAATGTTTCTCGAATTTTGAACTTGTTAGTAAAGTTTTACAATCACTTTCTAAAGTTTGGGAATCAAAAATAACGTCAATACAAGAAACAAAAGATTTAAATATTTTTTCACTTGAAGAACTTATCAGCTCATTGATGACATATGAAATGGTGCGTAATGCACAAGATGAACACAATGAACACTTGAACCACCTTCCAAAGAATAGGAAGGATTTGGAACTCCGGACAAATTAATACCACTTGAGCGATGACTCAAGTGATGAGGACAATGATGAACTTGAACTTCGAACACTAACTCTTAATCTTAATAAGTTCATTAAACAAAAATCTAAAATAAACAATGAACTTGAACGGAGGAAGAGGCCAAAGAAAAGAAAGGCACCCAAGGATGAATCAAGAACTTCCAAAAATGAAACGGCGAATTGGGCTTTGACGGGTTTCGACTACAAGGTAAGTAACTCAACTCTCTTGAATTATTTTGAAATTACTTGATGTTTTCCATGATGCATTTTCTCTTTTCTTTTGAATAATTATTTTTCTTGAAAATTGTATGTTTTATGTTAATAGAATAAAATGTTAGATTTAAATAATCATATATATGTGCTTGAGAAGCAAGAATGTGTATTTTGATGATTTCCATATTAACTTTCAATGATGATGCATGGTTTTTATATGGAAGGCTTGATGATATTTCTTTTAAACCTTGTCTTTGGTTTTCAAACATGATGTATGTTTTTGACATAAGAACAAAACTTGAGCATGCTAATATAAAGTCAATCACATAAATTAAAACTAAAGAAGTTTTAGTTATCTATAAGAATCATTCAAAATTATGTTCAATGAAACCATTGCATAATGATGTAATGGAAATATTAAACATTTTGAAACCATGTTTTAGTGTCATGCATAATGATCATGCTTAATAAATTTCAAAATTATGCATATGAATCTTGTGATTTATGGATTATTGATTTTTACCATAATGAAAGTGCCTTATTAATCTTTGTTGTAATAAATCTTACACTTTCGGTTTTAAACATTATACATGTTTTTATTTGGTATAAGTGAAATAAAATCATATGAATTGAAACAACTAAAAAGAGGAAAATATTTTTTCCTTGAAAATTTATGATTCTCTATCCTATTGATCTTGATGTTTATTATGATAAATCTATGTATACCATTTTGAATCTCTTGAAAGTAATGTTGATATTTTGATGATTTTGATGATTTAAATTTGAAATGAGTTTTATCAAAATCATGATATTGATTTCTTGGAATAACATGAGATTACCTTTGATGATCATTTTGATTCATGGAATTTTGGATTCATGACTTGGTCTTACATTTGTTTATGAGATGGTTGAAATCTTTATACATTTGAATTCTTCCCTTCTCCTTTCAATTTATGCATGTTATATGTTAAATATTTAAAACCATATTTTGGTATCATGCATATCTAAGAAATATTGTTGTGACAAATTGAATAAGTTGAAAATGAATGATGATTTTTCTCTTGAATATAACTTGTGATATTTTTTTTATATAAATCATCATTTTGATTTCTCGACATTCGATACATGAGATTTTATTATAAATCAAAATTTCTCATTAATCGATCTTCTACGATTTTACTTGATATTCTCTTAAGAGGAGATTTTCTAAATGAATCATGATTTTTCCTTGTGAGTTCTTGGAGTTATTACTTATTTTTCTTTTAAAACAAGATCTCTTCTTTGTACTCCTATGATTTTTCTTGATATTTTATTTAAAGAAGATATTTACTATATGAATCATGTCTTTTGGTATTCAAATGATTTTATCCTTCATGACATGATTTCTTTATATTTATGGCTTGCATGGCTTGAAATGTTTTGGTATGATGCATGCAATGATGAAATATTCATAAAGTTAAAATGATGTATGCAATACTTATGATAATGATGTACATGATGTATTTATTGTATATGATGTGTATCATGAATGCTTTAAATGATGAATGTTTGGTATCATGGTCAACATGTTGATAAATGCTTGAAAATTTTAATGTTTGAGTATCATGTATGATATGCTTATTAATGATGATTGATTTATTTTTCGGTATCGTGCATGAAAAATAAGGTTATTGAAATTGTGTATGTTTTAATTTGAATATATAATGATGCACAAATAAGAATGATACTTACCTTTGTTATAATATGAAAATTGATATAAGGGTCTTCCCTTCTTTTTGACAATGACAAAGGGGGAGCAAGAATTTCTAGCGTGGACATCATGAAAAGAGGCAAACTAACTAGCTTGCACAATTCAAGATGAAAGCAAAAATTGCACTTCTCAAAAGAGAAGATGCAAATGTAACATTTGCCAAATTGTTTGCTTGCCTCATGTAAAACATTATCTCTTGCTAGTTTGGCATTTTTGCTAGCTTGTATGTTGCAAAACTTGATCACTTTTTCAAACATTTTGCTAGCTTACACTTTGCAAAGAAAGCAAAAATGACACTTCTAGAAGAAAGAGCTTGTTATTTTGAACATCACAAGCTTGCCTATCTTAAGAAACAAAAATTACAAAAGTGCTATCTTGCCTATCTCAAGAAGCAAAACTTGCAACTTGCACATTGCAATAGGAAGCAAGAATTATGAGCTTACACAAGAAAGCTATCTTGCATTTGCTTTCGAAATTTTTGCTAGCTTGTATATTGTGAAACTTACATATCGTAAAAATTACTAGCTTGTAGTCTAAAGAGAAGCAAAAAGTTGCTATCTCAAAAGAAGCAAATGTGCTATCTTTCCTATCTTAAGAGGCAAAAATGCTAACTTGCACATCTCGCAAAACTTGACAAATTTGCATATTTCAAGAAGCAAGAGTTGCTTTCTTGAACATCTCAATATTGCTAGCTTGCGTGATGTAGAACTTACTATCTTGAACATTACCAAAAGTGCTATCTTGTATGCTGTAAAACTTGCATATCTAAAACTTGATAGCTTGAATGTCCTAAGCATGATGCATTACTTGCTAAATTTTCTAGCTTCAAAACTGCATGATGATAAAACTTAATATTATGTTTTTCATGCAATGAGTTGAACTTATATTACAAACACAAAGAATAGTTGTACTTCTCCTTTTTGTTGATGACAAAGGGGGAGAAGTATGTTGATGACATGATATGCATAAGTTTATGCATATGTTCATGATGATGTGTTGCAAGTATTCATGATGAATATTGCAATGACTGGAATTCAGTTTGAATTCAAGGTTCTATCAATATGGCATATTGATAGGGGGAGTTTGTTTAAACTCCGGGAGTGAAGGTTAACTCCGTCATCAAGTGGTTGTCATCATCAAAAAGGGGGAGATTGTTGAATCTCGTATTTTGATGATGAAACCACTTATTATGTGTTTATGATTTAAACTGCATTTTAAGCGATGCAGGTCTACTCAATCAGGTTTAGACAGTTGACGCAGGAGGAATTGACGTTGCGCCGGAAGAGATCACGTCAGGATATTGGATGGCTGAATGCTTCGGATGTCGAGCATCGGGCCAAGGAGAGCAAAATTACACCAAGGATATCGGGATTGCGGAGGTCAACCGCCGATTGGGCAACAAGCCGCAAGAGAAGACGATGCACCGAAGAATCGGACGAAGCGCCAACCAATGACGTGCCGGGCAACAGAATGTCAATTCGCGTTGTAATAATTGTCTAGATCGGAGTTGAGTTTTGGTTTGTGTGTGCAGGATTAACAACGATAACGATGAAGACATAAAGCGAAAAAAAGTGCTGGAGTCAAGCGCGAAGGATTCATTGGGAGTTCGAGAGTTCGACGGAAGTCCGAAGGTTCGTCGGGAATGCTGCCGGAACTAGCCGAGAATAAGTAGGGAGCTTGCCGAAGGGTTTTTCGGAAGCTCGTCGAAAGGTTCGTTGGAAGTTCGCGGAGCTCACCGAGAAAGATCGGAGCTTACCGAAGAAGCTCATTGGAACTCACCAAGATCAAATCGTGAAGTCTAGGAGCTTGCCGGGAGTCCGCAGAATGGTTTCCGAGAGTTTATCGGAAGACCGTCGGAAGTTCGCCGGAAGCTCGCCGGAAGAAGTCTTGACTTACGGACTTTGTAATAGCTTAGAAAATGTCTTTAAATTTGTAGTTAGCACGTTAATTAGGGTTAGGATTAGGTGTTAATCCTATAACCCAAGTAGGGGCCAATTGGGCTCGAGTTTGGACTGGTTTGGGCCAAGTTTGGAGCCCAACCAGTGAGCTGAATTGGCCTAGGCGGTGGCACCGCCCAGCACCCGGGGCGGTGACACCTCCTGGGCTGGGCGGTTGCACCGCCCAACACCCGAGCGCTGGGCGGTGGCATCGCTTGGCTGGCCGGTGGCACCGCCAGCATCGGGAACATAAGAGAATTCAAATTTTTTGAGCCCAAATTTGAATCCTCTTGAGGCCTATAAATACCCCTCAAGTCTCAGCTGAGAATACAACTTTTGAGAAGCAATTGATTGAGAGAAAAGTCTTAGAAAGTCTTAGCAAGTCTTGTTTTCAATTTGCTAGAGAGTTCTCCTCCTTCTTTCTTGCTGAAAATTTGTAAGAGGTTGAATTGCTTGTAAAATGTTGTAAGAGGAGTATTTGCCCTTCCATTTCAAGAGATTTGTTAGTGGAAGGTGGGAGCCTCATCGAAGAGGGGCCTCGCATGTGGATGTAGGTCATTTGACCGAACCATTGTAAAATCGGCGTGATCTCTGGTTTGCATTTACTTATTGTCATTTACATTACTGCAAACTATTTGCACTTTAATGCTCTACTTCTTTGTCTCCGTCTTACTTATCTCTTCAAGTTAAAACGCAATCGAAATGGTTTCAAACGAAAACGTTACTTTTATCGTACGAAGTTTCCGAAAGTATTTAAATCGTCAAAAGTTTATCACACTTTACCGCTGCACTAATTCACCCCCCCCTCTTAGTGCCACTCCGATCCTAACATTATGGAGTTCTTTCATTGCGACAATTCAAAGAAGGACTGTTGATCCGCTTCAGACCAACCAATTACGAGAATATTGACGGACAACTAGCAAAGATCCGACAAACCTCTACCATTCAGGAGTACCAAACCAGGTTTGAAAGGTTATCTAATCAAACTCATGATTGGTCTCAAAAACAGCTATTGAGAACCTTTATTGAGGGCTTGAAGCCGGAGATCCGAGGAGAAGTTAAAGCGCGACAACTGTGTACACTTATGGTAGCCATCTCTTTCACATGACATCAAGAGGAGCAATTGAACCATGAAGCTCGGAGGACTAGGGTCGCTCCTCAACCAGTAATATTGAAGCCCTTAGCCCCCCCTACTTTCGACCAAGTCCCTACACCAAAGAGGTTAACAAGAGAAGAGCTTCGGGAGCGATATGCGAAGGGGTTATGTTGGCATTGTGATGAGCCGTGGAGCCGTGAGCATCGCTGTAGTAAAGGGGGACTTCTTATGATTGAACCGATAGAAGAAGAGGTCATTGAACATCCAAAAGAGAGCCTTGAACATGAAGAAGAAGATGCAGAAGAAGAGCCACAACCGACCAAAGTTACGGTACATACACTAGTTGGCTACTCAATCCCACAAACGATGAAAGTTGGAGGCCTTCTCAAACAACAACCGATCACTGTTCTCATCGACACGGGCAGCACTAATAAGTTCCTAAACAGTAAGGTTGCTGTCTATATGAACTTACCTATTGAGAATTACAGCAGGTTTGTCGTTAAGGTCGCCAACGGATGGATTTTGAAGTGTGATCATAGGTGCCCGCAGGTGAAACTGTTGTTGTAGGACCAAGAGATAATTGCAGATTTCTTCCTCCTCCCTCTTGATGATCATGAGGCCATACTAAGAATTAAATGGTTGATGACATTAGGTGATATTTCTTGAAATTTTATGCAACTAATTATAAAATTTTACAGTAAGGAGAAACAGGTGATACTGCACGGGAAACGTGAGGGCGACGTAACGACAATTTGCACACAACAAATGGAGAAGGTTTTGCATAAAGCATGCAGCGGCTTTTTGGTACAACTTGAACAACAAACTAAGGGAGAGCCAACAAAATTTGAAGATCCAAATCTACTTCCTTTGCTTGCTGAATTTTCGGATATATTTGACGAACCGCGCAACCTACCTCTTACCCGTCGGCATGATCATTGTATAATGATTCTTCCAGGCAAATCTCTAGCAAATGCTCAGCCATATCAATATCCACATCTCCAGAAGGATGAAATAGAAAGGATTGTAAAAGAGATGCTCAAAACAGGAGTTATTCAGCCAAGTTGCAGCCCCTACTCTTCACCGGTGCTCGTCATACGAAAGGAGGATGGAATATGGTGATTATGTGTTGATTACCGAGCTCTCAATGGCATAACCATCAAGGATAAATACCCTATTCCAGTAGTAGGTGAGTTGCTAAGGGAGCACAAGTCTTCACAAAGCTGGACCTTCGATCCGGGTATCATCAAATACGAGTATGCGAAGAAGACATACCGAAAACCACCTTTTGAACACACAACTACCACTATGAATTTTTGCTTTCTTCATAAGAAGGTGGAATATCTTGGGCATATCATATCAGAGGAAGGTGTGGCAGTAGACCCCTTCAAAATTGGAGCAATGCAAAACTGGCTGACCCCGTGGAACATAAAATTGCTACATGGCTTTCTGGGTTTAACAGGCTACTACTGCAAGTTCGTGAAAAACTATGGAGAGATCAATGCACCACTAACTTCCTTACTAAAAAAAGATGTCTTCCAATGGTCGGACAGAGCCTCCGTTGCCTTCGACAAACTTAAGGCAGCCATGACGACGACGCTGGTGCTAACACTACCAGATTTCAACTGACCCTTCATTATTGAGGCCGACGCATCTGGAGTCGGAATTGGAGCCATTCTCATGCAAGATGGTCGACCACTCATATACACTAGCAAGGCATTATCTCCCTCCCATCAAAATAAGTCAACATATGATAAGGAGATGCTCGCCATTATGCGTGCAGCAACGAGGTGGAGACCCTACTTGATCGGCCGACAATTTCAAATTAAAACCGACCATAAAAGCCTCAAGTACTTTTTGGAGCGAAAAATATCATCCCCTGAGCAGCAAAAAAGGGTAATAAAACTTCTTGGATTTGATTATCAAATAACTTACAAAAAGGGGAAAGAGAATATTCTTGCAGATGCGCTTTCGCAGCTACCCGAGCAAGTTGAAGTTTCGGCCGTTTCACTTCCGACCAGCGACTTTCTTAGGGATATTAAGATGGAATGACAGGAAGATTTAGAGACTAGTAAGATTATAAAAAAATTGGAGGAAGCACCAAGCCCCATGGCTCATTACAATTGGGAATCAAAAGAATTACACTATAAGGGACGCATTATGCTTACGATAAATTCTACTTGCATCTTCACGAGCAGATTTTGGACAAAGTTATTCCATATGCAGGGTACTAAATTTAAAAGGAGTATGACATATCACCCACAAACCGACAGCCAGACGAAAGTTTTAAATAGGTGCTTGGAGACAGCCCAAAGTCACCCACCAAATATGACTACCCAAAGAGAACTCTAGACCCAGCCAAGTGCCATTATTGATCGACGGATCGTGACTCAACGACGATGATCCACTAATGAAGTGCTAATACAGTGGACGAACCTACCAATAGAAGATGCCACTTGGGAGAACTATGACGACTTGAAGATCAAATTCCCAGAATTCATGAATCATCAGCCTTAGGACAAGGCTGATTTGAAGAGGGCGGGTGTGTTAGGACTCTAGCTTGGAGAGTCCTAATTGAGAGGGACATTCATGTAAAACTGTTAGGACTCTAGCTAGGAGAGTCCTAATTGAGAGGGACATTCTGTTAGGACTCTAGCTAGGAGAGTCCTAATTGAGAGGGGCATTCATGTAGGAGGTGTTTTCTTAGAGAAGAATTAGGAGTAGTAAGGGAATATGAGTCTTGACTAGGAGTCCTACTAGGAGTTGGTTATAAGTAAGAGTCTTAAGTAGGAGTCCTATTAGGAGTTAGGGTTTAGAAGCCCTATAAACAGCCATGTATTCCTTCTCTTTTCATAGGCAATAGATGAATCTTTTCTGCAGCCTTTGAGCATCAACTTGGAGGGAGGAACCCCTATAGAGTTCCAAGGAGGTCGATCCCCTAAAGAGATCAACCCCAAGTTTAGAATCTGCAAGGGTTCTAACAAGTTTGTACAATCATAAAACCAACGTTTACCATAAGTTCATATCGTTACACGAATTAAACTTAACATTCCAAAATCTTAAACATGAGAGGTCCTTTAAACTTATACAAAATCCACAAGTTTAGATTCATCGTCAACATTTCATTAGATGCAGTGTGTGATTATGCAACAAAAACATATATACTAATAAAGATCTGCCCAAAATCTTTTAGCTTTCCACTGCCTCAGCCCAATCTTAACATTTAAGCAAGCGACAAGCTATCTTGAAAAATTTATACAACAACGGGGTGAGCATATAAAGCTCAGCAAGTGACAAACATATCCATGTCAAAAGAGGACAATTTCCAAAGAGATAAAGTTTCAAAATGCAAGACAGAATATAAGAATTCATAGACGTAATATCATTAGGTACAGAATCACTATTGTCATTTCAATCATATATATTTGGTTCATAACAGATGGGGCATAGAGTAATTGGAGCATATCAGCAACGAATGAAACGTTTCGGAGCATATCAATAACAAATGAAACATTTCGGAGCTTATCAATGACGTATGAAATGTTCCGGAGCATATCAACGGCGTATGGAACATTTCGAAGAATATCAACAATGAATGAAACATTTCGGAGCTTATCAATGGTGTATGAAATGTTCCGGAGCATATCAACCGCATATGAAACATTTCGAAGCATATCAACAATGAATGAAACATTTCGGAGCTTATCAATGGCGTATGAAATGTTCTGGAGCATATCAACGGCGTTTGGAACATTTCGAAGCATATCAACGATGAATGAAATATTTCGGAGCATATAAATAACAAATGAAATGTTTCGGAGCTTAACAGTGGCGTATGAAATGTTCCGGAGCATATCAACGGCGTATGGAACATTTCGGAGCATATCAATAACAAATACCAAACAGAAGCTCAAACGTCGTCTTTGACGTTGCATTCATATCATTCTTATCCAAGGCATGTACAGAAACACATAACCAAAGCTCTGGATATCATATCAAACATACAGAAGGTGTAGTGGGACCACAGACAGAATGTGATTCATCCATTTCTGAATGACCACCAGACAGAAGTCTCCCACGTCTAGGAGCTCCATCCACCCACGTCTAGGTGAAGTCAGAGGGGGCCGACAGAGCATCGCAGGCTCTATGCATAACTCCCTTTACCATTTCTGGCAAAGGTTCACATTATCCCACAACACTGTAGTATGAACAATAAATAGTATATATCGGAAGCACACGCGGAACAACAAAACGTACATGTGTCTTTACAAGTCAATACGATGCAAGCAACAATCTCTCACAAACGTATTCAGATTTGGAATGAAATGAAAGCAAGAGTATACCAGGATTCCAAGCAATCATATGTAGCTCTATTCAAATAAGAAGATTAGATGAATTCAATATCCAAAGGAATGAAACTAGAATAGGCACATATCGAAAGCAAATGCGGAACAATGGGATATACATGTGCCTATATGTGTCAATGCGATATAGCATAAACGTTACACAAAATGTTTCAAGAATGTAAATAATTTATAGGCAAGAGCAAACCAGAATTCAAGCACTAACATAAGCCTCAATTGAGCGAAGGGGACTGAATGGAATCTATTTCCAAACGAATGAAACAGAATATGCGAAAGCGACCAAAGCTCGATTTCTGACAGGATTCAAGAGGCACATTGAACAAATACTTCAGATTATCAATTATGCTCCAATACCATTAAGAAAGATTCTTTCAAAAGATATATCAATCTATTTTCTGATGAAATAAGTTTCATACGAATCAAGGTTTCCAACAAGGAGTTACCATTGATTTAGTGACCAAAGGTCAAAACTAAATCACTGTTTTGCAGAATCAGAATCAATAGATAGCAGAATAGGCATTTAAATTCCAAAATTTTCAATATATATATATCAAAAGAAAGGTTTACAAGTCTAGTTTCAAATGAAATCAGTTTGGTATAAATCAGAATTTCCAACAGAGACTTATAGGCATTTTAGTATCGTAAGGTCAGAAATTTTGATCCCTGCTTTGCAGCATCCATAGGCTCATTTGAAACAGACTTTTGGGTAAGTATTCGGTGTCCAAAATTTTCAAAATCAGAGTCAAAAGAAAGGTATAAGAGTCTAATTTCAAATTAACAAGGTCCTGCCTAAATCCACAATAGCTGCTAAAATTTATGGCTGAAACAATGTATAGGGGTCAGTTTACTGAAAAATTTCAGATCCATGATTTTTGTATCTAACAAGAGAAATATGAGGTTCTAGGCTGAAATCTTTCGAATAATTCAGAATAAATATGAGTTCAAGACTAATAATTCTGTAGGATGGGATTAGAACACTTGTCTTTGAGAATTATGACCCTAAATGAGAAGATTGGAGCAAGAAACCTCAAAGCCCCAATTTTTTTTCTTCTTCTTCTTCCCCCTTTTTCTTCTCTTCTTTCTTCTTTCTTTCTCCTGTTCTTCCACGCAGCTGCCTTCTCTGGTTCCTTATGAACGAAGGCAAAGAGGCTTAAATGGTGGAATTTGTAATTTTGTGCATTTTGCAGTTTAGTCCATGTATTATTATATTTATGATTAGGTCCTCAGGGTTTACAAATAGGTTCTCAGATTTTTTTTTTTTTAACAAATCCCCCAAATCTTATAAATAAGTTCTCAAATTCATACTTTGGCTCTTTTATCAAATTTTAAATAGATACTTACTTTACAAGTAGAAACTTATACGAAAATTCAGAAATGAGGGATGTTACAACACCGCCTGGGCTAAGTCTCCGAGCGAGACTGGGCGGTGCAACCGCCCCAACCAGGAGGTGGCACCACCTGGGCTCAGTCTCCGAGCGAGACTGGGCGGTGCAACCTCCCCTGACAAGAGGTGGCACCGCTTGAGCTCGGTCTTCGAGCTCTAGCAGGAGATGCAACCGCCTCAGTTAGGAGGTGGCACCGCCTGAGCTCGATCTTCGAGCTCTGGCAGGAAGTGCAACCGCCCCTAACAGAGGTGGCACCACCCAGAGGCTCAGTCTTCGAGCTCTGCTAGTCGGTGCAACCGCTCCAGTCAGGAGGTGCAACCGCCAGATCCCGGAATTCTGGGAATTGACAGTTTTGAGCTCCAAATTCAAACTGGGTTGGGGCCTATAAATACCCAACCCATTCAGCACTAAAAGAGCACTGGATATACACCGAAATCCTGATCTGGTTCTGTGATTTTTAGAGCTCAAAATTGTTGTAAAGGCCAAAAGCTCTTCTCCCTCTTTTCTTCCAAGTTCTGAGCTTTAAAGAGAGGAGAGAAAATTCTGTAAGGGTTGTCTCCTAAGCCCGTCAAAAGGAGTGAAACTATAAAAGGGTGGTTGGCCTTCGCCTATTGAAGGAAGGCCTATAGTTGACGTCGGTGACCTCGTCGGTGGAGGAAGCCAAAAGTGGAGTAGGTCAAGATTGACCGAATCACTCTAAATCTCAGTTTGCATTTACTTTGAGCATATTATCCTTACTGTGAACCTCCTTTAAAGCTTACTGCTTTCTGCGTATATACGATCGGGTTTCAAGCTTTGCACTTTCCGAATTGGCGTTTAGACGTAAATCAGTTTTATCGTACGATCATCATATTTCAGTTTGCGTTTACGTTTTGATTTCTATCATAACTGCAAACTGCCTTTATATCCTTGCTTAAACTGCATCTCGCTTAATCAAGTGATTTACAAATCAGGATTTAGACGTAAATCAGTTTTTTCGTACGAATATCATATTTCAGTTTGCGCCTACTATCTGATTAGAAGCATAACTGCAAACTGCATTTATATCTTTGCTGCATCTCGCTTAAACAAACGAATCAACTTTCTTACCAAAATCACTTTTAACAAACGAACGCAGTTTTTATTTTTCGTAGAAGGTTTTCCGCTGCACTAATTCACCCCCCCCCCCCCCCCCCCCCCCTCTTAGTGCTCTTGATCCTAACAGTTAGCACCGGCGTCGTCGTCATGGCTGCCTTAAGTTTGTCGAAGGAAGCGGAGGCTCTGTTCAACCATTGGAAGACATCTTTTTCTAGTAAGGAAGTATGTGGTGAATTGATCTTTCCATAATTTTTCATGAACTTGCGATAGTTGCCTATTAAACCCAGAAAGCCAAGTAGCAATTTTATGTTTCTTGGGGTCGGCCAGTTTTGCATTGCTCCAATTTTGAAGGGGTCCACTGCCACACCTTTCTCTGATATGATATGCCCAAGATATTCCACCTTCTATTGAAGAAAGTAAAAATTCGTAGTGATTGTTGTGTGTTCAAAAGGTGGTTTTCGGTATGTCTTCTTCGCACGCTCGTATTTGATGATACCCGGATCAAAGGTCCAGCTTTGTGAAGATTTGTGCTCCCTTTCATCTAGCAATTCATCTACTATTGGAATAAGGTATTTATCCTTGATGGTTATGCCAATGAGAGCTCGGTAATCAACACATATTTACCTTGTTTCGTCCTTCTTGCGTATAAGTAGCACCGATGAAGAGTAGAGGTTGTAACTTGGTCGAATAACTCATGTTTCGAGCATCTCTTTTACAATCCTTTTTATTTCATCCTGCTAGAGATGTGGATACTGATATGGCTGAGTATTTGCTGAAGATTTGCCTACAAGAATCATTATACAATGATCATGCCGACGGGTAAGAGGTAGGTTGTGCGGTTCGTCAAATATATTTGAAAATTAAGCAAGCAAAGGAAGTAGATTTGGA
Organism: Musa acuminata AAA Group; assembly: GCF_036884655.1. Classification (NCBI taxonomy): domain Eukaryota; kingdom Viridiplantae; phylum Streptophyta; class Magnoliopsida; order Zingiberales; family Musaceae; genus Musa; species Musa acuminata. The sequence goes on from NC_088338.1 coordinate 23,135,554, forward strand.
TCTTCAAATTCTGTTGGCTCTCCCTTAGTTTGCTGCTCAAGTTGTACCAAAAAGCCGCTGCATGCTTTATACAAAACCTTCGCCATTTGTTGTGTGCAAATCATTGTTATGTCGCCCCCACGTTTCCTGTGCAATGTTACTTGTTTCTCCTTACTGTAAAATTTCATAATTAGTTTCATAAAATTCTAGGAAATATCACCTAATGTCGTCAACCATTTAATTCTGAGAATGGCCTCATGATTGTTAAGAAGGAGAAGGAAGAAATCTGCAATTATCTCTTGGTCCTGCAGCAATAGTTTCTCCTACGGGCGCCTACGATCACAATTCAAAATCCGTCCGTCGGTGACCTTAACATCAAACCTACAACCATTCTCGATAGGTAATGCTATCCGAATAGTAAGCTTACTATTTAGGAAGTTAGTAGTACTGCCCGTGTCGATGAGAACAGTGATCGGTTGTTGTTTGAGAAGGCCTCCAACTTTCATCGTTTGTGGGTTTGAGTAGCCGGCTAGTGCGTGTACTGTAACGTCAGTCCGTTGTGGCTCTTCTTCCACATCTTCTTTATGTTCAAGGTTCTCTTCTGAATGTTTAATTACCTCTTCTTCTATTGGTTCAATCATAAGAAGTCTCCCTTTCATCGTTTACGGGTTTGAGTAGCCAGCTAGTGTGTGTACTGTAACGTCGGTCGGTTGTGGCTCTTCTTCCGCATCTTCTTCATTATGTTTAAGGCTCTCTTTTGAATGCTCAATGACCTCTTCTTCTTCTGGTTCAATCAAAAGAAGTCTCCCTTTTCTACAGCAATGCTTGTAACTCCACGGCCCATCGCAATGCCAACATAACCGCTTCGCAAATTGCTCCCGAAGCTCTTCTCTTGTCAACTTCTTTGGTGCAGGGACTCGATCGACAGTAGGGGGGGCTAAGGGCTTTAGTATTTCTGGTTGAGGAGCAACTCTAGTCCTCCAAGCTTCATGATTCAATCGCTCCTCTTGATGTCGTGCGAAAGAGATGGCTGCCATAAGCATGTACGGTTGTCGCACATTAACTTCTCCCCGGATCTCTGGCTTCAAGCCCTCAATAAAGGTTTGGTACTCCTGAATGGTGGAGGTTTATTGGATCTTTGCTAATTGTCCGTCAATATTCTCGTACTCGGTTGGTCTGAAGTGGATCAGCAATCCTTCTTTGAATTGTCGCCATGAAAGGACTCCATAAGTATGTTCAAACCAGTCAAACCACTGTATGGCATCCCCTTCAAGATGTATAGCTGCAATTTTCACCAAAGATGCATCCGCGGTTTCGTGGTACCAAAAATATTGCTCCGCACGCAAAATCCAACCAATCGGGCCTCCTTCTTCCCATCTAGGGAAGTCCACCCTCATGCGTGGATAGTTGGGATCGATCATAGAACCTTCCCTCTTTCGGAAGTCATCTCTTCGGGCTTGGTGCGATTGGGCAGAGCTCTCTCCTTGATGTGATTTCTTCGGGCTTAGTGGTCAGCCCAATCTGAGTTCAGTAAAGAGTGTCCGAATTGTATTCTCCATTCGTGCCTCAAAGGCTTCAAATTTAGCATTGATTGCCTCCTCAGATGCCATAGTATATGCCTCCAAATCTGTGATGTTATGATCTCTCTTTTGTTGTCGGGTTAAAGGCGTGTATCGGTTGAGAGAGGTGATAGTCGAAAGGGTTGGTGGATTGGTAGATGTAGGCTGCGGTTTAGGCTTGTTTTGTGGCTGCTTTGGGTGCAGTTTGAGGGTGTGGTTCAGTGGTGTTTTAGGGCTATGGATGAAAGTTTTGGATCTGTGGTAGATGGTAGCAAAGGTTTGATAGAAATAAGTGGAAGTTGCATCAAGTATGTGCTATCTTGTAAGAGTAGAATTGTCATCGAAGAAACAACGGTTTCTCTACGTAATTTCCACCAAAAAATGAGAGAATTGAAGAGAGAATTGATAGCAAAATCACAGTTTATATGACAGCATGGATGTCTAATTTAATCAAGAAAATTTCGACAGTATAACAACACGGAAATTGGTGCAAGTTGCGATTGCAGAATTCTCATCGAAAAATTGTTTTTAGAGATGAATTCCTTAATAGATCAATCTTAGATGAAAGCCAAGATGATCTATGAAGTGTATAAGAAATTTCATTCAAAAAAATTACAAATAGATGTGTTAAGGCAATAATATGCGGCTAAAATTTTTTGCAGCACATATTTTTAAGTATAGCAAATTGGACGTAAAAGATTAGTAGTTTATATTGAGAATTTTTTGATGAAACCAAAGGGAAATAGACTGTTAGGAAGTGTCAAAGCTATCATAAAAATTTCATAGAGATTTGGATAGAAACAACATAGTATCAAGATCAAACAAACAGTGCTATGCGGCTGAAATTTTACAATGCAGATTTTTAATTATAGCAGATTAGACATAAAATATCAATGGTTTATATTGAGAATTTTTTTGAAAAAACCAAAGGAAATCTGCTGTTAGGAAATGTCAAAGATGTCATAAAAAATTCTTAGAGATTTGGATAGAAAAAACACAGTAGCAAGATCAAATAGACGGTGCTATACGGTTGGAATTCTGCAATGTATCTTTCGTCGTAGAGATGAAAACTTTATGACGAAAAATTTATGCAACAATATAGGAATATTGTTTTTTTTATTTTTAAATAAGGATAACTAAATTGAAGCAGCAGCAAGGTAGAAAACCAGAACCTGTTGCAATTCACGGGGAGATCAAAGGATGATCCGTGGTGGTGGAGATGATGACGGAATTTGGCAACGATCTTTTAAACAATTGTGGATATTGCTTTGGGCGGTTGTGGAGGGTTGATCGATGGCTGTGGAAGGACAGCGAGACGCTAAGAATGCTGCTCTGATACCAGGTGTTAGAACCCTTGCAGATTCTAAACTTGGGGTTGATCTCTTTAGGGGATCGGCCTCCTTGGAACTCTGTAGGGGTTCCTCCCTCCAAGTCGACTCGCATGCATGTCAGACTCCTTAGTCCGTGTTTCAAGACGGGTCGGATGGGGAACCCACTGGCCGATGCCTAGGTCGCGCATGTACCCCGTGGGGCACGCCGATGGCGCGCATCATGTCCTCGACCGCATCGATGGTATCCCCTCGAACGAACGATCCGTCCCGGCTTCGGTCGTTGATGCAGTCTGCATCGATCCACACCCCAAGCCGAGCGGCGGACCAGCTAACCGCCGTTCCACATCCGACCAAGGTGCATCGCCGGCCCCCATCCACTTCCCTCCCGGCAATTTCAAGCACTCTTTGACTCTCTTTTCAAAGTCCTTTTCATCTTTCCCTCACGATACTTGTTCGATATCGGTCTCTTGCCCATATTTAGCCTAGGACGGAATTTACCGCTCGATTGGGGCTACATTCCCAAACAACCCGACTCGTCGATAGCGCCTCGTAGTGCGACAGGGTCCGAGCCGGATGGGGCTCTCACCCTCCCCGGTGCCCCTTTCCAGGGGACTTGGGCTCGGTCCGTCGCTTAGGACGCTTCTCCATACTACAATTCAGATGACGCAGCCACCCGATTCTCAAGCTGGGCTGATCCTGGTTCGCTCGCCGTTACTAAGGGAATCATCATAAGTTTCTTCTCCTCCGCTTATTTATATGCTTAAACTCAGCGGGTAGCCCCACCTGACCTGGGGTCGCGGTCCGTGGCATCGACTTGCACCACGACTTGGGTCCTCGAGGCCTCGCTCGGGGTCCCGAAGGCACGACGTATGGCTCACACAAGGCATCCACCACACGTCGTGTTCGACAACCACCGACGACCAGCTCTTCGGCCAACCACACCTTCCGACACAGGGGGACATCCTCCACGTTCGTCCCCACCCCCCGAGGGGGCATCGACGAAGCGTCGAAAGTGTGACGCCCAAGCAGGCATGCCCTTAGCCGGATGGCCTTGGGCACAACTTTTTTTTTTTTTTTGGTAAGTAAAAGTAAATTGATTATGTGTAAAGTTTCTACAAATAGCTTTATCTATACAAGTCATAGACAAAGCCAAGTAACTCATAGAGTGCGAATGCGATAGTTATGACTACACATGCTGTAGACTATAACTCCTAATTATAGTCAACATAGAAAATGTTTATCCAGATATATCAAAACTACCTGTGGGTACATAATTTGGCATCATTCCCAAGATCTTTAGCTAATAGCAAAATTAAATTTGATAAAAATATCATTTTCTCTTTGGGTAAAATGCTCTGTTTTGAGATCTTGCTCCATATAGGATCATGAGTCTCTAATAATCTCTTTCAAGAGCTGAGCATTGTTTGTGTGTTGACATTCAAAGATTTTGTTACATCTCTCCTTCCACATCCACCAAATAGCGCATCTGAAAGTAACCTTTGCCAATTGTGTGAGAGGCCCTTTTCTTGAGAAACATTGCATGAGGTCGCCTAGTTCTTGGTGCAAGTTTGGTTGCGGCAGTCTATTGAGTTCAAATCACTAGAGAATCTCCTTCCATATCCATTTTGTATAATCACAAGCAAAATCGAGGTGGTCAACAGTTTCTACTTGTTGCATACAAAGGAGCATCGGTTAACATGATAGATACCTCTTCTTTTCATATTGTCTATTATAGGTAGTTTATTGAGAAAGGTCTGCCATGTACATAAGGAATGTCTTTGTGATCCCGGTCGATCCCATGTCCAACTGCTTGGGACCCACTTGTTATTTCTTTGCCTAATTTGATTCCATGCGGATGTGGCACTAAATTTGCCATTGTCATGAGGCCAAATAAGTATATCTGAAGAGTTGTTCCAGATTGGAATAGCTATAATAGTCGGCCAAATTGATAACATTTCAAGAGAAATAGGATTAGGGAGACACTAGGTACCGTTAGCAATGAACTCGGAAACCTTCCAATCTTTGGGAGCCCCAAGATATTTTCGTATTCTATCGCCATATAATTGAAATATACTCTTCCCATTCACCTAAGGATCGTACAACATATTAGTACTAGTTCCAGAAGAGATTGCATAAGAAATGTGTTTGATTAGCCAATTCCTTGCCTTTAAAATTCCTTTCCAAGCTGCAGAGTGGTATGTTCTTGTTGAAATTTCCCAGATTGATTCCTTTGAAAGATACCTAGTAGAAACCCAATGTGACCATAAGGAACATTTGTTTTGCAAAACATCCCACAATTGCTGTATCAGACATGCTTGATTCCAATCTGTAGTATTTCTCAAGTTTAGCCCCCCTTCATCTTTCGGTTTGCAAATGCTATCCCAATTTACCATATGCATTGCCTTATCATTTGTGTCATTCCAGAAGAAGTTCATTAATAACCGTTCAATATCTTGGAGAAGTCCAGCAGGCAGAAGAAATGCATTACACCAATATATAGAGTAGAAGTGCAATACCGAACGGATGAGTTCGAGTCGTCTTGCTTTTGATAGAAACCTAATTTTCCAAGAAGAAATTCTATTCTTTATTTTTTGCAAGATAGACTGCCAGTGGGTTTTGTGAATGCCTGTGGATATGAGCGGGAGACCCAAATAAGGAACTGGCAAGCTTCCCTCACTAACCCCCAAAGTTTGTGCAATAAAGACCTTATCCTCTACGTAAGGGCTCATATATACTTTACTTTTCGCATGATTTAACTGAAGTCCAGGAACCATACCAAAGTCATTCATAATAGTTGCCAGGTTCTTTACTGAAGTTGGTTCATTTTGGAGAAATATAAGTAAATCATCTACAAATGTTATATGTGATATATGAATAGAACCAGCAATGGGTACCTTAATGCTGCCATTTAAGGCTGCGTGTTCCAACTGTTAGGATCAAGAGCACTAAGAGGGGGGGGGGGGTGAATTAGTGCAGCGGAAATATTTCAGCGATTAAAACCGAAAGCTGCGTTCGTTTGATAAAAACGATTTCGATGTAAAAGCCGATTCTAAGATTACTTTAACTTAAGATTAAGCGAGATGATGTTAAAGTAAATCTACAAAGGCAGTTTGCAGTTTATGATAAAAATCAGAATGCAAGCGCAAACTGAAATGCAACGTTCGTACGATAAAACCGGTTTACGTCTAAATGTCAATTTTGAAGATACTGAACTTTGAGATATGTTTTATAAATGCGTAGAAGGCAGTTTGCAGTTATGATTGAAATCAAAACGTAAACGTAAACTGAAATGTAATGATCGTACGAAAAAGTCGATTTACGTCTAAATGCAGATTCGGAAAGTTCTGAACTTATAAACTCGTTCGTAAAAGCGCAGAAGGCAGTAGCTATTTAGGAGGTTTGCAGTAAAGATAAAATGCTCAAAGTAAATGCAAACCGAGATTTAGAGTGGTTCGGTCAATCTTGACCTACTCCACTTTTAGCTTCCTCCACCGACGAGGTCACCGATGTCAACTAGAGGCCTTCCTTCAATAGGCGAAGGCCAACCTCCCTTTTACAGTTTCACTCCTTTTGATGGGCTTAGGAGACAACCCTTACATAAATTTTCTCTCCTCTCTTTACAACTCAAAACTTTGAACAACAGAGGGAGGAGAACTTTTGGCCTTTACAGCAATTTTGAGCTCTAAGAATCACAGAAAGATGTCAAGATTTCGAGTGTTAGTTGCTCCCTTTCAGTGCTGAATGGGTGGGGTATTTATAGGCCCCAACCCAGTTCAAATTTGGAGCTCAAAACTGTCAATTCCCGGAATTCCGGGATCAGGCGGTTGCACCTCCTGACTGGGGCGGTTGCACCGCCTGGTAGAGCTCGAAGACTGAGCCTCTAGGCGGTGCCACCTCTGTCAGGGGCGGTTGCACCTCTCTGCCAGAGCTCGAAGACCGAGCTCAAGCGGTTGCACCTCCTAACTAGGGCGGTTGCACCGCCTGCCAGAGCTCAAAGACTGAGCTCCGGCGGTGCTACCTCCTGTCAGGAGAGGTTACACCGCCCAGTCTCGCTCGGAGACTGATCCCAGGCGGTGCTACCTCCTGGCTGGTACGGTTGCACCGCCCAGTCTCCCTGGGAGTCTTAGCCCAGGCGGTGCTACCTCCTTTCTTGGGCGGTTGCACCTCCCACAACAATCAGGGTCCGAATGGGTAGATCCATTTGGCCCAATTTGGGTTTTTCAGGGACCCAATTGCCCCAAGATTAAGCTAATGGGATCACGTCCCATTTCCAACTTAATTATTGTGCTAACTACGATAAATCCTAAGACAATTTCTGCAGCTTGCTCCGGTGCGTCAATCGCTTCTTCCGGCGAGTTTCCGGCGAACTTCCGTCGATCATCCGATGAACCCTCGGTGATTCTCTTGCGGACTTCCGGTAAACTCCTGGACTTGCAATGATACACTTGGCGAGTTCCGACGAGCTTCTTTGGCAAGCTTATGGACTTCCCGGATTTGTTCCCGCAGAACCTCCGACGACTGTCCAAACTTCCGTCGAGCTCTCGAACTCCCAACGTGATCATTGTCATGACTCCGGCGCAACTCCTGCTGCATGTCTTACTTTCATCGTTGTTAATCCTGCACACTTATCTCAACATATAGGTTAGACAACAAATGACAATTGACTTCATCATCAAAATCCGAGATTCAACAATCTCCCCCTTTTTGATGATGACAATCAATTGATAATAGAGTTAACCTTAACTCCCCCTGTCTACATGCCATACTTGAGATAAGTCATTCTTGAATTCAAGACCTTAAGAATTCAAGAGACATACTGATAAGTTAAAATCATTTGAACTTATCAATATTCCCATCATGATTCCTATCATGATGTATCTCTCTGAAGATGATGTCAAGGCTTGACATTCATTTTCAAATTTTACATTACAAGTTTGAATGATGTTAATTGAAGCAATTCATCATACTGTAAGATATCAACATATAAAGCTGTGAAGTAAGATTTTGATATCATAACATGATGTACACATTTCAAATATTTTAGCAAGTGTTGCATTTCTATATATGGCATATGTTCATATATCTCTTGATGATGCAGTCATGGCATAATCATAGCATCAATGTTTATAGCATCAATTCATATATTTCTCCCCCTTTGTCATCAACAAAAAGCATGGTAGATGTGATACTAGGAGAACAATATAAGCAAGTTATCAAGCATATAAAGGAAGGCATGATACGTATAATGCTTTGAATACTTCTTCTCCTTTTTTTGTTATAATCCTTTGTGCATGAAGGAGGAAAGTCATTTTATCAAATCCATTTCGGAAAAAATATTTTTCATAAGAGTGTATTTGATTTTTTTCATTCCAATTGTTAAGCGAATCCGAAAATGAAATTAATTCTTTCATGCATTCGAGTTTTCAAATACAATCAAAAAACATTTCATCACATGGCAATCAAGTGATTTGATCATTCAATAAAGTCCGAAAAATAATTTTGACTAGTTTATCTATTCGGACACATCAACATTCCTAATTCTCTTCTTATGAAATCAAATTGTTCTTCACTTAGAGGTTTTGTAAAAATGCCAGCTAGTTGATGTTTAGTATCAATGAACTCTATGGTTACGTCATGATTAGTAACATGATCTCGTATAAAGTGATGTCTAATATCAATGTGTTTTGTTCTTGAGTGTTGTATAGGATTCTTAGTCAAGCATATTGCACTTGTGTTATTACATTTAATGGGAATATTTTTAAGATTAACTTTGTAATCTTCTAAGGTGTTTTTCATCCATACAACTTGTGCACAGCATGCACTTGCTGCAATATATTCAGCTTCGGTTGTTGATAGTGCAACCGAGTTTTGTTTCTTAGATGACCAGGAAACAAGGGCATGTCCTAAAAATTGAAATGATCCTGATGTGCTTTTTCTATCTAGTTTACAGCCAGCAAAGTCCGCATCAGCATAAGCAATTAACTCAAAATTCTTTGATTTTGGGTACCATAATCCTAGATTTGTGGTACCATTAAGATATCTAAGTATTCTTTTCACTGCTTTGAGATGAGATTTCTTAAGGTTTGATTGAAATCTAGCACAAAGTCCTACACTGAACATGATGTCTGGTCTGGTTGCAGTGAGGTAAAGTAAACTTCCTATCATACCCCTATAAGTTTTTTGATCGAAGCTTTCTCCACTTTCATCAATTTCTAACTTAGTGGAGGTGCTCATAGGAGTGTTAATAGCCTTTGAGTTGTTCATATTAAACTTTTTTAATAAATTCATAGTATATTTAGTTTGACTAATAAAGATGCCATTGCTTAGTTGTTTGATTTGCAAGCCTAAGAAGAATGTTAATTCTCCCATTAAGCTCATTTCGAATTCAAGACTCATAGTTTTAGCAAAAGATTCACAAAGAGATTCATTCGTAGAGCCAAAGATAATATCATCAACATAAATCTGAACAATGAGAAAATTATTTTCAAAATTCTTGATGAACAATGTAGTATCAACCTTGCCTTTTGTGAAATTATTTTCGATAAGAAAAGAACTAAGTCTCTCATACCAAGCCCTTGGGGCTTGTTTTAAACCATAGATAGCTTTAGTTAATCTAAACACATGATTAGGGAGGCTATTATTTTCAAATCCAAGAGGTTGTTCAACATAAACTTCTTCGGAGATAAAGCCATTTAGAAAAGCGCTTTTAACATCCATTTCAAACAGCTTAAAATTATTACTACTAGCGTAGTCAAGGAGCATCCTTATGGCTTCCAATCGAGCCACATGAGCGAAGGTTTCTTCGTAATCGATACCTTCTTCTTGGTTGAAACCTTTGGCCACTAATCTAGCCTTGTTTCTAACCACGATACCATTTTCATCTTGCTTGTTTATGAAGACCCATTTAGTACCAATAACTAAATGGTCATTTGGCCTAGGAACAAGCTTCCACACCTCATTTCTCTCAAATTGATTCAATTCATCTTGCATTGCGATAATCCATGAATCATCTTTCATGGCTTCGTCAACACATTTGGGTTCAATTTGGGAGAGAAAGGCGGCATTCACACAAAAATTTTTAAGAGAAGATCGTGTTTGAACCCCCTTTGACGTGTCTCCTAAGATTAGCTCTTTGGGATGAGCATCTACATACTTCCAATCCTTGGGTAAGGATGTTTCGGAAGTGGATGCATCCAAGTTGCTAGTTGGAGAAGGGGTTTCATTTAAATTCAAGGAATCAAAATTAACATCATCATCAAAATCATTTTTCCTGATTTCAGAAATCTCATTGAAAACAACATGAATGGATTCTTTGATAATTAAAGTTCTTTTATTGAAGATACGAAAGGCTTTAGAAACCGAAGAATAACCAAGAAAGATTCCTTCATCGGATTTAGCATCAAATTTTCCTAAGTTATCCTTTTCATTCAAGATAAAACACTTACACCCAAAGACTTTAAAATATGAAACATTGGGTTTTTTGTTGTTCCATAACTCATAGGGAGTTTTGATTAGTAGGGGTCTTACTAGAACTCTATTCAAAATATAGCATGTAGTATTTACGGCTTCGGCCCAAAAATATTTGGGTAGGTTGTGTTCATTCAACATGGTTCTTGCCATTTCTTGTAAATTTCGATTTTTTCTTTCTACTACTCCATTTTGTTGAGGATTTCTAGGAGTAGAGAAATTATGGTTGTATCCATTGAGTTCACAAAATTCCTGGAAATCATGGTTTTGAAATTCACTACCATAATCACTTCTAATTGACGAAATCATAGAACCTTTCTCATTCTGAACAAGTTTACAAAACTTGGTAAAATATCTAAGGCATTCACTTTTCTGTTTTAAGAAGTAAGTCCATGTGTATCTACTATAGTCATCCACAATGACGAAGGCGTATTTGCTACCTCCTAGGCTTGATGTGGAGATTGGTCCGAACAAGTCCATATGGATCAATTGTAAGGGCCTAGAGGTGTTTACTTGATTCTTAGATTTGAAACTACCCTTAATTTGTTTACCTAATTGGCAAGCATCACATACATTATCTTTGATGAACTTGATATGAGGAATTCCTCTTACAAGTTCTTTAGATGATATTTGAGTGATTAGTTTCATGCTAGCATGACCTAATCTTCTATGCCATATCCAAGCATCCTCATTCAAAACAGAAAAGCACATTTCATTACACAAATCATTGATGTCAATAGTGTATACGTTATTTTGTTTCAATGCAATCATAGATATGTTTTTGTGTGATTTTTCAATGATGCAAGCATTAGATTCAAATCTGACAATATATCCTTTATCACATAATTGACTAATGCTCAAGAGATTATGTTTTAAACTATCAACTAACAAAACATCTTCAATAAAGAAGTTGGATTTGTTACCTATGGTTCCTTTGCCAATGATTTTACCCTTGTTTTTGTCTCCGAAGGTGACATAGCCTTTGTCTATGCTAGTGAGCTTAGAGAATTGAGATGGATCTCCGGTCATATGCCTTGAGCATCCACTATCAAGGTACCATCTCTTGCTCCTAGCTTGTGATGGTTTAGTTTTCTACAATAAATGATGATTTTTAGGTACCCATTTGCTTTTGGGTGCCTCACAAATAGATCTACATTGTCTATCATATTGCATAGAATTTATCATGGTTCCTTTAGGAACCCAAATCAATTTGTTTGGACTAATTTTCTTGAATGGACAATAATGCGTCTTGTGTCCAAATTTGCAACAAAAGTTGCATTTGTTTTGGTGTTGAACATGTAAGATGGTGCTTTTTATAAAGGTGGTTGGATTTTGGTGAGAACTTCTCACAAATCCAATTCCACTTCTTTAGGGAACGTGACGCTTGTTTGCAAGGATCATGTTCAATGACTTGCTACCAACCTCGAATTGCTTCAAGGTGTCCTTAAGTAGCAAGTTTTCTTTTTGGAGAGTTTCTAGATCATGGCATTTGATGCATGAATTTAAACTAACATGATATTCAGTTTTTAACTTATCAAAATCACAAGTAAGACTATTATGCTCCTTTTTTAGCAATTTATATTTTCTATTGATAATCTTGCATTCATCAAATAAGTCATGGAAGGCATTTAATAATTCATCGAAAGATAAATCTGCATATATTAAATTCGTTACCTCCCCTTCGATGGCCATTAAGGCGTAATGAGCAACTTGCTCGGTGTTGGACTCCTCTTCTTCGGACGTGCTCGAATCATCCCATGTTGCTTTGAGCGCCTTCTTCTTTGATGTTCTCTTTTTGACTTGGGGACAATCACTCTTGTAGTATCCCGGCTTTTTGCACTCATAGCAAATAACTTGGTCCTTCTTGGGTTCAAGTTTGTTTTTTGTGTCATTCTTAAACTTGTTTCTTTTAATGAACTTTTTAAATTTTTTTATTAGAAGTGTCAAGTCATCATCACAGTCCTCATCACTTGAGTTTTCTCTCAAGTGGTCTTCTGAAGTTTTAAGTGTCATATCCTTCCTGTTCTTTAGAAGGATGTCTTCTTGCTCTTCATGAGCTTTGCAAGTCATCTCGTAGGTCATTAATGACCCGATTAGTTCTTCTAGAGGGAAGTTGTTTAAATCTTTCACCTCTTGAATAGCAATGACTTTAGGATCCCAACTTTTAGGAAGGGATCTTAGAATCTTATTTACGAGCTCAAAATTTGAAAAACTTTTTCTGAGTCCTTTTAGACCGTTGACAACATCCGTGAAACGGGTAAACATGTCGCCGATAGCCTCACTCGGTTTCATCCGGAAAAGTTCAAAAGAGGGTAACAAAAGATTGATTTTTGACTCTTTCACTCTACTTGTGCCTTCATGAGTCACTTCGAGTGTGTGCCAAATATCAAATGCGGTTTCACAAATCGAAACACGATTAAACTCGTTTTTATCCAGTGCACAAAATAAGGCATTCATAGCCATTGCATTAAGAGCGAAAGCCTTCTTCTCCAAATTATTCCAATCGATCATTGGAAGAGAAGACTTTGAAAAACCGTTTTCGAAAAGATTCCAAAGTTCAAAATCCATAGAAATAAGAAAGATCCTCATTCGTGTCTTCCAATAGGTGTAGTCCATCCCATTGAACATGGGTGGACGTGTAATAGAATGGCCCTCTTGGTTTCCGGCGTAAGCCATCTCTCTTGGGTTTTAATCCGTTTGAGAGTTAACCCCTCTCTGATACCAATTGTTAGGATCAAGAGCACTAAGAGGGGGGGGGGAGGGTGAATTAGTGCAGCGAAAATATTTCAGCGATTAAAACCGAAAGCTGCGTTCGTTTGATAAAAACGATTTCGATGTAAAAGCCGATTCTAAGATTACTTTAACTTTGTTAGGATCGGAGCGGCACTAAGAGGGGGGGGGGGTGAATTAGTGCAACGGTAAAGTGTGATAAACTTTTGACGATTTAAACACTTTCGGAAACTTCGTACAATAAAAGTAACGTTTTCGTTTGAAACCGTTTCGATTGCGTTTTAACTTGAAGAGATAAGTAAGACGGAGACAAAGAAGTAGAGCATTAAAGTGCAAATGGTTTGCAGTAATGTAAATGACAATAAGTAAATGCAAACCAGAGATCACGCCGATTTTACAGTGGTTCGGTCAAATGACCTACATCCACTTGCGAGGCCCCTCTTCGATGAGGCTCCCACCTTCCACTATCAAATCTCTTGAAATGGAAGGGCAAATACCCCTCTTACAACTTTTTACAAGCGGTTCACTCCCTTACAAATTTTCAGCAAGAAAGAAAGAGGTGAACACTAGCAAATTGAAAACAAGACTATCAAAGACTTTTCTAAGACCTTTCTCTCAAACAATTGCTGCTCAAAAAGTTGTCTTCTCAGCTAAGACTTGAGGGGTATTTATAGGCCTCAAGAGGATTCAAATTTGGGCTCCAAAAATTTGAATTCTCTTATGTTCTCGATGCTGGCGGTGCCACCGCCCAGCCCAGGAGGTGTCACCGCCCAGCTCTCGGGTACTGGGCGGTGCCACCGCCTTGGCCAATTTAGCTCACTGGTTGGGCTCCAAACTTGGCCCAAACCAGTCCGAACTTGGGCCCAATTGGCCCCTACTTGGGTTATAGGATTAACACCTAATCCTAACCCTAATTAACGTGCTAACTATGAATTTAAAGACATTTTCTAAGCTATTACAAAGTCCGTAAGTCAAGACTTCTTCCGGCGAGCTTCCGGCGAACTTCCGAGGGTCTTCCGATAAACTCTCGGAAACCATTCTGCGGACTCCCGGCAAGCGCCTAGACTTCACGATTTGATCTTGGCGAGTTCCAACGAGCTTCTTCGGTAAGCTCCGATCTTTCTCGGTGAGCTCCGCGAACTTCCAACGAACCTTCCGGTGAGCTTCCGAAAAACCCTTTGGCAAGCTCCCTACTCATTCTCGGCTAGTTCCGGCAGCATTCCCGATGAACCTTCGGACTTCTGTCGAACTCTCGAACTCCCAACGAATCCTTCGCGCTTGACTCCGACACTTTGTTTTGCTTTATGTCTTCGTCGTTATCGTAGTTAATCCTGCACACACAAGCTAAAACTCTACTCCGATCTAGACAATTATTACAACGCGAATTGACATTCTGTTGCCCGGCACGTCATTGGTTGGCGCTTCGTCCGATTCTTCAGCGCATCGTCCTCTCTTGCGGCTTGTTGCCTAATCGGCAGTTGACCTCTGCAACCCCGATATCCTTGGCGCAATTCCGCTCTCCTTGGCCCGATGCCCGACGTCCGAAGCGTTCAGCCATCCAATATCCTGACGTGATCTCTTTCGGCGCAACGGCAATTCCTCCTGCGTTAACTGTCTAATCCTGATCGAGTAGACCTGCATCACTCAAAATGTAGTTAAACATAAACATAATTATCAATTGGTTTCATCATCAAAATATGAGATTCAACAATCTCCCCCTTTTTGATGATGACAACCAATTGATGACGGAGTTAAACTTGACTTCCGGAGTTTAAACAAACTCCCCCTATCAATATGTCATATTGATAGAACCTTGAATTCAAACTGAATTTGACTCCCAAAGTTTAAACAAACTCCCCCTATCAATATGCCATATTGATAGAACCTTGAATTCAAACTGAATTCAAGTCATTGCAATATTCATCATGAATACTTGCAACACGTCATTATGAACTCATGCATAGACTTATGCATATCATGTCATCAACATACTTCTCCCCCTTTGTCATCAACAAAAAGGAGAAGTACAACTATTCTTTGTGTTTGTAATATAAGTTTATCATTACATGAAAAACATAATATTAAGTTTTATCATCATGCAGTTTTGAAGCTAGAAAATTTAGCAAGTAATGCATCATGCTTAGGACATTTAAGCTATCAAGTTTTAGATATGCAAGTTTTACAGCATATAAGATAGCACTTTTGGTAATGTTCAAGATAGCAAGTTCTACATCATGCAAGCTAGCAATATTGAGATGTTCAAGAAAGCAACTCTTGCTTCTTGAAATATGCAAATTTGTCAAGTTTTGCTAGATGTGCAAGTTAGCATTTTTGCCTCTTAAGATAGGCAAGATAGCACATTTGCTTCTTTTGAGATAGCAACTTTTTGCTTCTCTTTAGACTACAAGCTAGCAATTTTTACGATATGTAAGTTTCAAAATATACAAGCTAGCAAAAATTTCGAAAGCAAATGCAAGATAGCTTTCTTGTGTAAGCTCATAATTCTTGCTTCCTATTGCAATGTGCACGTTGCAAGTTTTGCTTCTTGAGATAGGCAAGATAGCACTTTTGCAATTTTTGTTTCTGAAGATAGGCAAGCTTGTGATGTTCAAAATAATAAGCTCTTTCTTCTAGAAGTGTCATTTTTGCTTTCTTTGCAAAGTGTAAGCTAGCAAAATGTTTGAAAAAGTGATCAAGTTTTGCAACATATAAGCTAGCAAAAATGTCAAACTAGCAAGAGATAATGTTTTACATGAGGCAAGCAAACAATTTGGCAAATGTTACATTTGCATCTTCTCTTTTGAGAAGTGTAATTTTTGCTTTCATCTTGAATGGTGCAAGCTAGTTAGTTTGCCTCTTTTCATGATGTCCACGCTAGAAATTCTTGCTCCCCCTTTGTCATTGTCAAAAAGAAGGGAAGACCCTTATATCAATTTTCATATTATGACAAAGGTAAGTATCATTCTTATTTATACATCATTATATATTTAAATTAAAACATACACAATTTCAATAACCTTATTTTTCATGCACGATACCGAAAAATAAATCAATCATCATTAATAAGCATATCATACATGATACTCAAACATTAAAATTTTCAAGCATTTATCAACATGTTGATCATGATACCAAACATTCATCATTTAAAGCATTCATGATATACATCATATGCAATAAATACATCATGTACATCATTATCATAAGTATTGCATACATCATTTTAACTTTATGAATACTTCATCATTGCATGCATCATACCAAAACATTTCAAGCCATGCAAGCCATAAATACAAAGAAATCATGTCATGAAGGATAAAATCATTTGAATACCAAAAGACATGATTCATATAGTAAATATCTTCTTTAAATAAAATATCAAGAAAAATCATAGGAGTACAAAGAAGATATCTTGTTTTAAAAGAAAAATCAAGTAATAACTCCAAGAACTCACAAGGAAAAATCATGATTCATTTAGAAAATCTCCTCTCAAGAGAATATCAAGTAAAATCGTAGAAGATCGATTGATGAGAAATTTTGATTTATAATAAAATCTCATGTATCGAATGTCGAGAAATCAAAATGATGATTTATATAAAAAAAATATCACAAGTTATATTCAAGAGAAAAATCATCATTCATTTTCAACTTATTCAATTTGTCACATCAATATTTCTTAGATATGCATGATACCAAAACATGGTTTTAAATCTTTAACATATAACATGCATAAATTGAAAGGAGAAGGGAAGAATTCAAACGTACAAAGATTTCAACCATCTCATAAACAAATGTAAGGCCAAGTCATGAATCCAAAATTCCATTAATCAAAATAATCATCAAAGGTAATCTCATGTTATTCCAAGAAATCAATATCATGATTTTGATAAAACTCATTTCAAATTTAAATCATCAAAATATCAACATTACTTTCAAGAGATTCAAAATGGTATACATAGATTTATCATAATAAACATCAAGATCAATAGGATAGAGAAAAATAATTTTTCAAGGAAAAAATATTTTCCTCTTTTTAGTTGTTTCAATTCATATGATTTTATTTCACTTATACCAAATAAAAACATGTATAATGTTTAAAACCGAAAGTGTAAGATTTATTACAACAAAGATTAATAAGGCACTTTCATTATGGTAAAAATCAATAATCCATAAATCACAAGATTCATATGCATAATTTTGAAATTTATTAAGCATGATCATTATGCATGACACTAAAACATGGTTTCAAAATGTTTAATACTTTCATTACATCATTATGCAATGGTTTCATTGAACATAATTTTGAATGATTCTTATAGATAACTAAAACTTCTTTAGTTTTAATTTATGTGATTGACTTTATATTAGCATGCTCAAGTTTTGTTCTTATGTCAAAAACAAACATCATGTTTGAAAACCAAAGACAAGGTTTAAAAAAAATATCATCAAGCCTTCCATATAAAAATCATGCATCATCATTGAAAGTTAATATGGAAATCATCAAAATACACATTCTTGCTTCTCAAGCACATATATATGATTATTTAAATCTAACATTTTATTCTATTAACATAAAACATACAATTTTTAAGAAAAATAATTATTCAAAAGAAAAGAGAAAATGCATCATGGAAAACATCAAGTAATTTCAAAATAATTCAATAGAGTTGAGTTACTTACCTTGTAGTCGAAGCCCGTCAAAGCCCAATTCTCCGTTTCACCTTTGGAAGTTCTTGATTCATCCTTGGTTGTCTTCCTCTTCTTTGGCCTCTCCCTCCGTTCAAGTTCATTGTTTATTTTAGATTTTTGTTTAGTAAACTTATTAAGATTTAGTGTTCGAAGTTCAAGTTCATCATTGTCCTCATCACTTGAGTCATTGCTCAAGTGGTATTCATTTGTCCGGGGTTCCAAATCCTTCCTGTTCTTTGGAAGGTGGTTCAAGTGTTCATTGTGTTCATCATGTGCATTGCGCACCATTTCATATGTCATCAATGAGCCGATAAGTTCTTCAAGTGGAAAAATATTTAAATCTTTTGTTTCTTGTATTGTCGTTACTTTTGATTCCCAAGCTTTAGAAAGTGATCGTAAAACTTTACTAACAAGTTCAAAATTCGAGAAACATTTGCCAAGAGCTTGTAAACCATTGACGACATCCGTAAAACGGGTGTACATGTCAACAATGGTTTCGCTCGGCTTCATTCGAAAAAGCTCGAAATCATGCATTAAAATGTTGATTTTCGAATCTTTAACTCTAGAAGTGCCTTCGTGTGTGATTTCAAGAGTGTGCCATATGTCGAAAGTCGTTTTGCACAAAGAAACCCGATTGAACTCATTTTTGTCCAAAGCGCAAAATAAGACATTCATAGCCTTTGCCTTTAAAGAAAAATACTTCTTCTCCAAATCCGACCATTCTTTCATCGGTTTAGAGGGAAGTTGAAAACCATTTTCAACAATATTCCATATATCCAAATTCATAGAAATCAAGAAAACTCTCATTCGAGTTTTCCAATAAGTGTAGTCCAATCCGTTAAACAACAGTGGACGAACAACCGAAAAGCCCTCTTGAAAGCCATGAAGAGCCATTTCTCTCGGGTGTAAATCCGAAATGAGAAATACCGGGCTCTGATACCAATTTTTAGGATCGGAGCGGCACTAAGAGGGGGGGGGTGAATTAGTGCAGCGGTAAAGTGTGATAAACTTTTGACGATTTAAACACTTTCGGAAACTTCGTACGATAAAAGTAACGTTTTCGTTTGAAACCGTTTCGATTGCGTTTTAACTTGAAGAGATAAGTAAGACGGAGACAAAGAAGTAGAGCATTAAAGTGCAAATGGTTTGCAGTAATGTAAATGACAATAAGTAAATGCAAACCAGAGATCACGCCGATTTTACAGTGGTTCGGTCAAATGACCTACATCCACTTGCGAGGCCCCTCTTCGATGAGGCTCCCACCTTCCACTAGCAAATCTCTTGAAATGGAAGGGCAAATACCCCTCTTACAACTTTTTACAAGCGGTTCACTCTCTTACAGATTTTCAGCAAAAAAGAAGGAGGTGAACACTAGCAAATTGAAAACAAGACTAGCAAAGACTTTTCTAAGACCTTTCTCTCAAACAATTGCTGCTCAAAAAGTTGTCTTCTCAGCTGAGACTTGAGGGGTATTTATAGGCCTCAAGAGGATTCAAATTTGGGCTCCAAAAATTGGAATTCTCTTATGTTCCCGATGCTGGCGGTGCCACCGCCCAGCGCTCGGGTGCTGGGCGGTGCAACCGCCCAGCCCAGGAGGTGTCACCGCCCAGCCTACGCGGTGCCACCGCCTAGGCCAATTTAGCTCACTGGTTGGGCTCCAAACTTGGCCCAAACCAGTCCAAACTCGGGCCCAATTGGCCCCTACTTGGGTTATAGGAATAACACCGAATCCTAATCCTAATTAACGTGCTAACTATGAATTTAAAGATATTTTCTAAGCTATTACAAAGTCCGTAAGTCAAGACTTCTTCCGACGAGCTTCCGGCGAACTTCCGACGGTCTTCCGATAAACTCTCGGAAACCATTCTACGGACTCCCGGCAAGCTCCTAGACTTCACGATTTGATCTTGGCGAGTTCCAACGAGCTTCTTCGGTAAACTCCGATCTTTCTCGGTGAGCTCCGCGAACTTCCAATGAACCTTCCGGCGAGCTTCCGAAAAACCCTTCGGCAAGCTCCCTACGCATTCTCGGCTAGTTCCGGCAGCATTCCCGATGAACCTTCGAACGTCTGTCAAACTCTCGAACTCCCAACGAATCCTTCGCGCTTGACTCCGACACTTTGTTTTGCTTTATGTCTTCGTCGTTATCGTAGTTAATCCTGCACACACAAGCTAAAACTCTACTCCGATCTAGACAATTATTACAACGCGAATTGACATTCTGTTGCCCGGCACGTCATTGGTTGGTGCTTCGTCCGATTCTTCAGCGCATCGTCCTCTCTTGCGGCTTGTTGCCTAATCGGTAGTTGACCTCTGCAACCCCGATATCCTTGGTGCAATTCCGCTCTCCTTGGCCCGATGCCCGACGTCCGAAGCGTTCAGCCATCCAATATCCTGACGTGATCACTTCCGGCGCAACGTCAATTCCTCCTGCGTTAACTGTCTAATCCTGATCGAGTAGACCTGCATCACTCAAAATGTAGTTAAACATAAACATAATTATCAATTAGTTTCATCATCAAAATATGAGATTCAACAAACTTAAGATTAAGCGAGATGACGTTAAAGTAAATCTACAAAGGCAGTTTGCAGTTTATGATAAAAATCAGAATGCAAGCGCAAACTAAAATGCAACGTTCGTACGATAAAACAAGTTTACGTCTAAATGTCAATTTTGAAGATACTAGACTTTGAGATATGTTTTATAAATGCGCAGAAGGTAGTTTGCAGTTATGATTGAAATCAAAACGTAAACGTAAACTGAAATGTAATGATCGTATGAAAAAGTCAATTTACGTCTAAACGCAGATTCGGAAAGTTCTGAACTTAGAAACCCGTTCGTAAAAGCGCAAAAGGCAGTAGCTATTTAGGAGGTTTGCAGTAAAGATAAAATGCTCAAAGTAAATGCAAACCGAGATTTAGTGTGGTTCGGTCAATCTTGACCTACTCCACTTTTGGCTTCCTCCACCGACGAGGTCACCGACGTCAACTAGAGGCCTTCCTTCAATAGGCGAAGGCCAACCACCCTTTTACAGTTTCACTCCTTTTGATGGGCTTAGGAGACAACCCTTACAGAAATTTTCTCTCCTCTCTTTACAACTCAAAACTTTGAAGAACAGAGGGAGGAGAACTTTTGGCCTTTACAGTAATTTTGAGCTCTAAGAATCACAGAAAGATGTTAAGATTTCGAGTGTTAGTTGCTCCCTTTCAATGCTGAATGGGTGGGGTGTTTATAGGCCCCAACCCAGTTCAAATTTGGAGCTCAAAACTGTCAATTCCCGGAATTCCGGGATCAGGCGGTTGCACCTCCTGACTGGGGCGGTTGCACCGCCGAGCAGAGCTCGAAGACTGAGCCTCTGGGCGGTGCCACCTCTGTCAGGGGCGGTTGCACCTCTCTGCCAGAGCTCGAAGACCGAGCTCAGGCGGTTGCACCGCCGGGCATAGCTCCAAGACTGAGCCTCTGGGCGGTGCCACCTCTGTCAGGGGCGGTTGCACCTCTCTACCAGAGCTCGAAGACTGAGCTCCGGCGGTGCTACCTCCTGTCAGGAGAGGTTGCACCACCCAGTCTCGCTCGGAGACTGAGCCCAGGCGGTGTTACCTCCTGGCTGGGGCGGTTGCACTGCCCAGTCTCCTTGGGAGACTTAGCCCAGGCAGTGCTAGCTCCTGTCTTGGGCGGTTGCACCTCCCACAGCAATCAGGGTCCGAATGGGTAGATCCATACGGCCCAATTTGGGTTTTTGAGGGGCCCAATTGCCCCAAGATTAAGCTAATGGGATCACCTCCCATTTCCAACTTAATCATTGTGCTAACTACGATAAATCCTAAGACAATTTCTGCAGCTTGCTCCGGTGCGTCAATCACTTCTTCCGGCGAGTTTCCGGCGAACTTCCGTCGATCATCCGATGAACCCTCGGTGATTCTCCTGCGGACTTCCGGCAAACTCCTGGACTTGCGACAATACACTTGGCGAGTTCCGACGAGCTTCTTTGGCAAGCTTATGGACTTCCCGGATTTGTTCCCGCAAAACCTCCGACGACTGTCCGAACTTCCGTCGAGCTCTCGAACTCCCAACGTGATCATTGTCATGACTCCGGCGTAACTCCTGTTGCATGTCTTACTTTCATCGTAGTTAATCCTGCACACTTATCTCAACATATAGGTTAGACAACTATTGACAATTGACTTCATCATCAAAATCCGAGATTCAACACCAACATACAGCTAAGTCCTTCCATTGCAATAGTAAAGAGACATGGAGAGAGTGGATCACCTTGTCGGATGCCATTCGTGCTCCCAAAAAAACCAATAGGTGAGCCATTAAAGAGTACCGAAAACTTTGGAGTTTCCAGGCAAGATTGAATCCAATTAACCCATTGCTGTGGGAAGTTCATATCGAGGAGAATCTTATAGATAAATTTCCTATTAACTGAATCAAAAGCTTTCCGTAAATCAGCTTTAAAACAGATTTTTGTCCCTCTTGCTTTTGAATGCAAATCTCTGACCAAGTCATTAGCAAGCAAAATGTTATGATGTATACTTCTCCCTTTGATGAAAGCAACTTGATTTGGGCTAATGATCTTGTGTATTACCTTTTGCATTCTATTTGCCAATACTTTGGAGATGATCTTGTAAATAAAGTTGCATAATGATATGGGTCGATAGTTCTCTAGTGAATCAGCCCCTGCATTCTTCGGAATTAAAGAAATAAAAGTGCAATTCATCTCTTTAAGAATATGACTACATCATTTCCAATAATAGACCAAGCAGTTTGGTAAAATTCAGTTGGAAATTCATCTGGACCTGGGCTTTTGTGCTTTGGTGACTTAAAGACAACACATACAATTTCGTCATCTATAATTGGGGCATTGAGGATTGAAATAGCTTCCGAATCAAGTTTTCTAGTCCGCTCCACATGAATGTTATTAGGTTTCCCAGCTTGATTGAGTAAGGAATAAAAAAATTGCTCTGTGTGTGCTTTAACCTCATTTAAATTCTCAATAAGATTATCATCTTTGTCTCTGCATTTGTTGATACGGTTAACACCCCTTCGAGTAGCAATTGAAGCATAGAAAAATTTAGTATTGGAATCCCCTAGTGTAAGCCAATGCTGTCGAGACTTCTGCTTTGCAAAACTTTCCTCCTGTTTTAAGGCTTGCATGAAGTTATTTCTGGCTTCTATCTCTTTGTAGATAATATTCTCATCATTTGGCTGAAGTTGCAGCTCATGTTGCAATGACATTAGTTCCTTTCTGCAAAATTGAACTCTGGTGGTAATATTGCCAATGGTATTTGTATTCCACTCCTTTAGCGCTACTTTACAGACTTTGAGCTTTTGACATAAGATGTAGGGGGGGGGATCCATGCACATTATCATTCCAAGCAGATCTGATAACATCAAGAAATTGAGGATGAGTACTCCACATTTTAAAGAATCTAAACGGTTTCTTGCCTCTTGGTGTCGCTTTGTCTACGTGTATATACATTAAAGAATGGTCAGAAAACAAAGGAGCACCATACTCAAGAAGTGAATCTGGGTAAATTGTTAACCATTCATGATTAATCAAACACCTATAAAGTCGAGCCATTATTTTTCTGTTAGCAGTACCTTGATTACTCTAGGAGAGCCAATTACCCACAGATTTCATATCAAACAATGCTGTAGTGTCAATGTAATCATTAAAACTTTGAAGCTGGCTTTCTGAAAG
Source organism: Musa acuminata AAA Group (assembly GCF_036884655.1). Taxonomy (NCBI): domain Eukaryota; kingdom Viridiplantae; phylum Streptophyta; class Magnoliopsida; order Zingiberales; family Musaceae; genus Musa; species Musa acuminata. The sequence goes on from NC_088338.1 coordinate 23,159,013, forward strand.
TTGTCTACCCCCCTCTTTTTCATTTGTGTACTGAACAATATTAAAGTCTCCAAGAACAATCCAAGGTACATTGAGACAGCCATTTACAATATTAGTCAGGTCATACCAAAGAGTATTTCTTTCTTGCATACTGTTTGAAGCATATATACCAGTGAAATTGAATTGACAACCATTCTTTTTGTCCTCTACCTTAAGATGAATGAATTGAACAGTAGCAGAAATAAACTAAGCATTAATAGAGTTAGGATGCCATAAGACCCATATTCTACCAAAAGTTTCATTTGAGTCATTGGTAAACAGTTATGCGTCCGGCCATATTAAATTCTTTTGAGCTTGAACGCGCGATTGTTTAATTTTCGTTTCCACTAGAATAACAATATCACATGCGGCAGACTTGATTATTCTGTTGAGCTCCCGATATTTCTCCGGCTTATTAAATCTGCGAACATTCCAGCATGTTATCTTCATCAGTAATAAACAAATAAAAAGGTGGTAAGGTATTCATCCGACGACTTTGGATGGACTATACCATCCTTTTTCTTATCCTCCGGTTTTGTATTTTCCTCCCGCACAATATCCTTACCTTTTATGGCTTTATTCCTATATTTATCCACTTCATCTACAGCTTACAGATTTATAAACTTTAAAGTACCTTGAATCATGTGGTCTTGATTGTCAGGGTTTGTTGAAGCACGATAAGATTGTTGCAGCACAATATCCTGGATAATACTTGTTAGAGCAGCCTGGCTAGAGAGGTTTGTTGGGGCATGAGTTTGTTGAGACAGAATATCCTTGTTGGCGATGTTTGTTGTGGCTTGAGTTTGTTGAGGAAGAATATCCTTGCTGGCGAGATTTGTTTGGGCCTGATTTCGTTGAGCTATTGTGGACGGATCCGATGATATTGGAAGAGATGAAGTTCCTGACTTATGTTTCTCCTGTCCACTAGTACCATGGGAAACCTCTGTTGTGGAAGGCTCCGACATTATAGGAAGAGATAAAGTTTTGGATTTGTCCTTCTGTCCTCGGTGCTTTCCTTGCGAGTCGGAATGCTCAATAGTTTTCACCACCATCGGTGCTACTGCCATTAGGAAGAATCACTTTGTTGCTGAGGCGCTTGATGTGGTCGATAGACCTTTGTGGTTGGTTTTGGGGTTTACTGACAAGCTCCATTTGCATGACCAAAAGATAAGCAACACTGACATCGTTGTGGCTTCCAGGAATATGAGACATGTACCTTCCGAGTGTTCCCGTCAAGATCACGATAGAAAACCTCATTAGGAAGATCTTTATCGGAAGAAACCAGCACACATGCTCGTGCAAATGCTAATCTCGTCTGAGCTGCTGTTGCTTTGTCGATGTAGAGTGGCTGTCCCAAAGTGCTGCATAACTTTGCAATAAAATGTCGACTCCAAAGATGTAGAGGCAGTCCTTGAAAGGATACCCATAATGGAATAGACTGTAGGCTATCTAACTCCAAACAGACATCAGGAGACCAACGTCGTAGAATCATTGGATGATCGCGGATAGTCCAGAATCCTTCGAGAATTCGTTGCAAATCTTCTTCAGAGTATAGCTTGCAAACAAAGAATCTGTTCTTCAACATATGAAGATCAAATGACGATATTCCCCATTGAGTTTTGATAAATGAGGATAGTGGGAAACTAACAAACACTATAAAACCTAAAATTTTCATGATATTAAAATATCCATGATATTAAAATTTTCATCACAAACTAAACCAGGATCCAAACTAACATTTGAGGACACTGAAAAATATTTTATCAAATTCACATCTATAAAACCTGTGCAGTTTATAATCATATATCACATCACTCGATAATTCACATTTATGGTAATCCAAGCCAACTTAACAAACATATACAACATTTATAAGTCCACAAGCTAAGTAATTTATACAATCATAACTCCAACCATTTACCATAAGTTCATATCATCATAAATTAGACTTAACATTCTGAAATTCCAAATAAGAGAGATCTTCTAACACTTTTACAAGGTATAATCATTTCGGTTCATCGACAATATTTCATTACATACAAAATATACTTATGCAACAATAACATAATGACCAAGAAGACTTGCCCATAATTCAGAATAGCTCTCCACTGCCTCAGCCCAATTCAAACATCTCAAAGAGTGACAAGCTGACCTGAAAGATTTATATAATAACGGAGTGAGCTAAAAACAGCTCAGCAAGTAACAAAACATATTCAGAACAAAAGGAACGGTTTCAAACAAGTAAGATATCATAATGCAAGGCAAAATACAAGAATTCTCAAGGATACCATCTCATTAGATACAAAATAATGTGTTATGTCATTCAAAACCTATTTGGTTCATAACAGATTGAGCATAGAGTAATTGGAGCATATCAATAGCGTACGAGATGTTCCGGAGCATATCAATGGTAGATAGGACATTTCAGAACATATCAGTTCATAGCAAATGGAGCACAGAGTAACTGGAGCATATCAATAGCATATGAAATGTTCCGGAGCATATCAATGACATATGGAACATTTCGAAGCTTAACAATAACAAATAAAACATTTCGGAGCATATCAAAGGCGTATGAAATGTTTCGGAGCATATCAATGATAAATGAAATATTTCGGAACATATCAATGGTATATGGACCATTTCGAAGCATATCAAAGAAAGAATACGAAATAGAAGCTCAGACGTCGTACCCTAGCATAGTGCATGTGAGGTTTAACTCAGTGGTGGCTCCACGCCGTGATGAGTTCTCGACTCCATCCATGGGTAGCCCTTTCCTACTCGAGCCCTCTCACCCTACACAAGTGCTAGGTCGGCTCTGAATTTCATATCAAACAGATAGATGGTGAAGTGGGATTCCAAACATAATATGGTCCATCCATTTCTGAATGACCACCAAACATAATCTAGAGCATCGCGGGCTCTAAGCACATACCCTTTACCATTTCTGGCAAAGGTCCAAATAATCCCACAAACACCAGAGTACAAAAGGGTATTGTGAACAATAAATTGGGACATATCGGAAGCACATGCGGAACAACGAAATGTATATGTGCCTTTATGAAACATTACGATACAAACATGAAATTTACATAACATATTTAGGTATCCAAAAACATGTAGGACAAGAGCATACAAGAATTCAAAGCAGTAATATAAAGCTCAATTGAATAAGAAAGCTAAAGGATATCAATTTTCAAAGGAATGAAACCAGAATATGAGAAATTGACCAAAGCTCAATTTCTGACAGAATACAAGAGGCACATTGAACAAATGATTCAAACTATCAATGGTGCTCCAATATACTCAAGAAAGCTATCAAAAGAAAGGTTTATGAGTCTATATTATGATCAAATAATTTTTGTCCAAATCAGAGGTCAATACACGAAGTTATAATCATAACAAGGTAGAAAGGTCAGAATCTCAGACGTTGCACAGATTCGGATCGATATGTCTAAACAAGAGATATATCAAATGCAAGGCTAGAACAATTCAAAGTTCCTCGTATTCAAATCAAATGTAGAGATAGAATTACAGTAAGGAAAGATCAAGACACTTGCAATAGGAAAGATTAGAACAATAACAGGAGAAATGATCGGCAAACTTGCCTTTTGAAGGTTTTGATCCAAAGATTCGAAGAAGGTGTACGCTCGAATCCTTTTTCTACTTTTCCTCCATCCCCTCCCTGTTTCGTTTTGTGCACTCATTTTCTTTCTTTCTTCGCAACTACACCACGTGTCGAACATCGAGGCACAGTCACCTGCTCTCTCTTACTCTCATTCCTTCTTTTTCTTTCCCAAACGCAGCGGCCACAGCCGCCGCCGCTGCCACAATCGCAGCCCCTTCCACCGCACTACTTTCCTTCCTCCCTTCTCTCGCAGACATAACTGCTGCATACGCAGTCGCTGCCACTGCGGCCGCAATCCCGTCCGCATCCCCTTTTTCCCCCTTTCCTTTCTTTTCTTTCCCAGCTACAACTGCCGTAGTCGCAGTCGCAGCCATGGCCACAGCCACCACAGCCGCAGCCTCTTCTTCCTCCCTTGCTCTATTTCCTCTCCTTCTCTTCCAGCTGCAGCTGCAGCTGCCACTGCCACAGCTGCCTCCCCTTCTCCTCTTCCTCTCTTCTTCCCTTTTCCTTTCTCTTCTTCTTCCTTTCCTTCTCTTCTTTCCCAGCTGCACTGCTGCAGTCGCAAGTCCTCTTCCGGAAACTTCGTACGATAAAAGTAACGTTTTCGTTTGAAACCGTTTCGATTGCGTTTTAACTTGAAGAGATAAGTAAGACGGAGACAAAGAAGTAGAGCATCAAAGTGCAAATGGTTTGCAGTAATATAAATGACAATAAGTAAATGCAAACCAGAGATCACGCCGATTTTAAAGTGGTTCGGTCAAATGACCTACATCCACTTGCGAGACCCCTCTTCGATGAGGCTCCCACCTTCCACTAGCAAATCTCTTGAAGGGGAAGGGTAAATACCCCTCTTACAACTTTTTACAAACGGTTCACTCTCTTACAGATTTTCAGCAAGAAAGAAGGAGGTGAACACTAGCAAATTGAAAACAAGACTAGCTAAGACTTTTCTAAGACCTTTCTCTCAATCAATTGCTTCTCAAAAAGTTGTAATCTCAGTTGAGATTTGAGAGGTATTTATAGGCCTCAAGAGGATTCAAATTTGGGCTCCAAAATTTGAATTCTCTTTGGGTTCCCGATGCTGGCGGTGCCACCGCCCAGCCAAGCGGTGCCACCGCCTAGCTCTCGGGTGCTAGGCGGTGCCACCGCCCAGCCCAGGCGGTGCCACCGCCAAATCTGGCAGTGCCACCGCCTACACTATATCAGCTCACTGGTTGGGCTCCAAAATTGGCCCAAACCAGTCCGAACTAGAGCCCAATCGGCCCCTACTTGGTTTATAGGATTAACACCTAATCCTAACCCTAAGTAACATGCTAACTACAAATTTAAATACATTTTCTAAGCTATTTCAAAGTCCGTAAGTCAAGACTTCTTCCGGCGAGCTTCTGGCGAACTTCCGATGGTTTTCCGATAAACTCTCGGAAACCATTCTGCGGACTCCGGGCAAGCTCCTAGACTTCACGATTTGATCTTGACGAGTTCCAACGAGCTTCTTCGGCAAGCTCCGATCTTTCTCGGCGAGCTCCGCGAACTTCCAACGAACCTTCCGGCGAGCTTTCGAAAAACCCTTCGGCAAACTCCCTACTCATTCTCGGCTAGTTCCGACAGCATTCCCGACGAACCTTCGGACTTCCGTCGAACTCTCGAACTCGAAATGAATCCTTCGTGCTTGACTCCGACACTTTGTTTTGCTTTATGTCTTCATCGTTATCGTAGTTAATCCTGCACATACAAGCTAAAACTCTACTCCGATCTAGACAATTATTACAACGCGAATTGACATTCTGTTGTCCGGCACATCATTGGTTCGCACTTCGTCCGATTCTTCGGTGCATCATCCTCTCTTGCGGCTTGTTGCCCAATCGACGATTGACCTCCGCAACCCCGATATCCTTGGCGCAATTTCGCTCTCCTTCGCCCGATGCCCGACGTCCGAAGCCTTTTGCCGTCCAATATCTTGATGTGATCTCCTCCGGCGAAATGTCAATTCCTTCTGCATTAACTGTCTAATCCTGATCGAGTAGACCTGCATCACTCAAAATGCAGTTTAAATTATAAACACATATCAAGTGGTTTCATCATCAAAATACGAGATTCAACAATTTCTCCCTTTTTTATGATGACAACCACTTGATGATGGAGTTAACCTTAACTCCCAGAGTTTAAACAAACTCCCCCTATCAATATGCCATATTGATAGAACCTTGAATTCAAACTGAATTCAAGTCATTACAATATTCATCATGAATACTTGCAACACATCATCATGAACATATGCATAAACTTATGCATCACATGTCATGTCATCAACATACTTCTCCCCCTTTGTCATCAACAAAAAGGAGAAGTACCACAATCAAGTGTTTGTTATATGGGTTCAACTCATTGCATGAAAAACATAATATTAAATTTTTATCATCATGCAGTCTAGCAATTTTATAATATTTTAGAACTTGCAAGCTAGCAATTTAGAGATGTTCAAGAAAGCAACGCTTGCTTCTTGAAATATGCAAGTTGGCATATTTGCTTTTCTTGAGTTAGGCACAATAGCACATTTTTATATTTTCTTGATGTTTCAAGCTAGCAATTCTCGATGATGTCCAAGATAGTAATTTCTTCTCTTTTGAGAAGTGCAATTTTTGCTTTCTTCTTGAATTGTGCAAGCTAGCTATCTCCCCCTTAGTCATTGTCAAAAGGAAGGGAAGACCCTTTATGTCAATTTCTAAATCATGACAAAGGTGAGTAATCATTCTTATTTAAAAATTCCATAATTGAGATAAACCTTGAATTCAAATTAAGGCAATATTAATCATGATTCACATCATATGTAATACATCACATAAAAAACATAAGTATTGCATGCATCATTTTAGCAACAAATCGTAGCATTTCATCACATGACAAGATATCAGCAAGTAAAATTACAATGCAAGTTCTTGATATCTTAATATGATGCAAACATGGCATATGGCAATCATAGCATTTCGATTATCAATTTACAATATATTTCGATGCAAGCTTCTTTTGATATCTTAACATAATTCAAATTCAAATATGGCACTTATAGCATTAATTCATATATTTATCATTCAAATATGGCACTCATAGTATCAATTCATATATTTCTCCCCCTTTGTCATTACCGAAAAGAAGTGAGAAATCAATGGCCAAAAGATTTTAATCATTATACAAGCCAACTTACAAAATCATGTCATGATATCAAGAAAATTCAAGAAGGACATGATTCATTCAATAAATCCTTTTAATAGAGTAAAAGAATTATACAATCAATATATCAATATCATAGATCAAGTCATGATTCGTGATTCATCATAAAGCAAATTAATTTTCAGTCATCTCATAAGGCTTTTAAAGAATTTTTGAAACATAGGAGAATGATTAATTTAAGCATGCAATGTTTCAATCAAATTCAACTCATGAATACCAATACTTTCATATTGTGAGTATCAATTCATGAATACCAAAAGATATTATTTGTGATTTCAATTTTGTAAGATCAAGATTATGATTTAAATAAAACTTATTCAAATCAAATCGGTAACTTCAAACTCATAATCAAGTCATCAAAATCAATTTCGAGATTCATAAAATATCATGAAATAATTAATCTCGATAAGATGGGAAAAGCATTTTCTTTTTAAGTGATTCTTTTAACACATAAAAAAAAAGCTCATTCATAATTCAAGTGATTTACAAGATATCATAAATGAATTTATCACTTGTATTTCATCAAAATCAAGAACTCTAGAGATAGAAAATGATTGAAGCATTTAACATGATTGAAGCATGATTCATATTTAAAATGTATCTTATGTCGTAAATACGAATCAAGCATTTGTCAAATCTGAAATCATCCTCAAAATTACATTCAATAAATTCATATATGACAAGCATAGATTTATTGAAAAATCAATAAGATAGAGGATTACATTTCATTTTTATAAATTTCTATTCATGTGATTTGCTTCTTATAAGCATGCTTTGCTTTAAAAAAAATGTCAACATTCAAGATAGAAAGGTAGATTTCATAAAATAAATTATCAAGCATGATTCCATGATAATATCCTTTTAATATCTTGATATTCATTATCAAGTATTATTTCAAAAAGTATGTTCAAGAGAAATCATTAAGACCAAATGCATGATACACTCATTTGTTTTCAAAATATTCATCATGTTTATTTTCATGAGATTCACAAGATTGGTAAACTAAATTCATTAATCTCAATAGGATATAAAATTCATTTCCATTTCATACAATTGATTTCATGTGAGGGTGTTCAAGTCTTTTTGTGAAAACATGTATCATCATTTAAAATCAAAACATAAGTTTTGTCATAAAGTCGTCAAGACCAAACACATCAAAAATAAAAACATCATGATATCACATCTATCATCAAAAGACTATCAAGAAATTCCTACATATATGTACATGCACTATGTTATCTTAATATGTCATGAGAATGTCATCTTAATTCGTCATAAAAATGATTAAACCAAAAACATGTTAATCCAAAATGAGAGTATCAAATCAACATTTACTTCAAAAACTCATGCATGACATAAAATCATCAAAATACACATGCATGGATTAATCCTAAGCATTATCACATATCATATAACTATCATCCATAATGTTGCATACATCATTCAACATTTCAAAACATAACATGCATGAAACCTTTGCAATATACTTTTCATGATCAAATTTTTAAATTTTCAAAGATGCTACAAAGAAAAACATGGTATAATTTTTGAAAAAAAAAATTTATTTCCTATTCCTACTATCTAAATTAAGCACTCATGAAGGGCTTTAAGTAATTTCAAAGTAATTCAAGAGAGTTGAGTTACTCACCTTTAGTCGAAGCCCGTCAAAGCCCAATTTGTCGTTTCGCCTTTGGAAGTTCTTGATTCATCCATGGGTGCCTTCCTTTTCTTTGGCCTCTTCCTCTGTTCAAGTTCATTATTTATTTTAGATTTTTGTTTAATGAACTTATTAAGAGTTAGTGTTCGAAGTTCAAGTTCATCATTGTCCTCATCACTTGAGTCATCGCTCAAGTGGTATTCATTTGTCCGGAGTTCCAAATCCTTCCTATTCTTTGGAAGGTGGTTCAAGTGTTCATTGTGTTCATCATGTGCATTGCGGACCATTTCATATGTCATCAATGAGCCGATAAGTTCTTCAAGTGGAAAAATATTTAAATCTTTTGTTTCTTGTATTGCCGTTACTTTTGATTCCCAAGCTTTAGAAAGTGATCGTAAAACTTTACTAACAAGTTCAAAATTCGAGAAACATTTGCTAAGAGCTTGTAAACCATTGATGACATCCGTAAAAAGGGTGTACATGTCAACAATGGTTTCGCTCGGTTTCATTTGAAAAAGCTCGAAATCATGCATTAAAATGTTAACTTTCGAGTCTTTGACTCTACTAGTTCCCTCGTGCGTTATTTCAAGTGTTCGCCAAATATCAAAAGCCGTTTCACATGTAGAAATCCGATTGAACTCATTTTTGTCCAAAGCGCAAAATAAGGCATTCATAGCCTTTGCGTTTAAAGAAAAATACATCTTCTCCAAATCCGACCATTCGTTCATCGGTTTAGAGGGAAGTTGAAAACCGTTTTCAACAATATTCCATAAATCTAAATTTATAGAAATCAAGAAAACACTCATTCGAGTTTTTCAATAAGTGTAATCCAATCCGTTAAACAACGGTGGACGAACAACCGAAAAGCCCTCTTGAAAGCCATGAAGAGCCATTTCTCTCGGGTGTAAATCCGAAATGAGAAATACCGGGCTCTGATACCAATTGTTAGGATTGGAGCAGCACTAAGAGGGGGGGGTGGATTAGTGCAGCGGTAAAGTACGATAAACTTTTCACGATTTAAACACTTTTGGAAACTTCGTACGATAAATGCAACGTTTCGTTTGAAACTGTTTCGATTGCGTTTTAACTTGAAGGGATACGTAAGAAGGAGACAAAGAAGTAGAGCATCAAAGTGCAAATGGTTTGCAGTAATATAAATGACAATAAGTAAATGTAAACCAGAGATCACGCCGATTTTAAAATGGTTCGGTCAAATGACCTACATCCACATGCGAGACCCCTCTTCGATGAGGCTCCCACCTTCCACTAGCAAATCTCTTGAAGGGGAAGGATAAATACCCCTCTTACAACTTTTTACAAGTGGTACACTCTCTTACAGATTTTCAGCAAGAAAGAAGGAGGTGAACACAAGCAAATTGAAAACAAGACTAGCTAAGACTTTTCTAAGACCTTTCTCTCAATCAATTACTTCTCAAAAAGTTGTAATCTCAGCTGAGATTTGAGGAGTATTTATAGGCCTCAAGAGGATTCAAATTTGGGCTCCAAAATTTGAATTCTCTTTGGGTTCCCGATGCTGGCGGTGCCACCGCTTGGCTCTCGGGTACTAGGCGGTGCCACCGCCTACACTATTTCAGCTCACTGGTTGGGCTCCAAAATTGGCCCAAACCAGTCCGAACTAGAGCCCAATTGGCCCCTACTTGGTTTATAGGATTAACACCTAATCCTAATCCTAAGTAATGTGCTAACTATGAATTTAAAGACATTTTCTAAGCTATTACAAAGTCCGTAAGTCAAGACTTCTTCCGGCGAGCTTCCGACGAACTTCCGACGGTTTTCCGATAAACTCTCGGAAACCATTCTACGGACTCCCGGCAAGCTCCTAGACTTCACAATTTGATCTTGACAAGTTCCAACGAGCTTCTTTGGCAAGCTCCGATCTTTCTCGGTGAGCTCCGCGAACTTCCAACGAACCTTCCGGCGAGCTTCCGAAAAACCCTTCGGTAAGCTCCCTACTCATTCTCGGCTAGTTCCGACAACATTCCCGCCGAACCTTCGGACTTCCGTCGAACTCTCGAACTCGAAATGAATCCTTCGTTCTTGACTCCGACACTTTGTTTTGCTTTATGTCTTCATCGTTATCGTAGTTAATCCTGCATACATAAGCTAAAACTCTACTCCGATCTAGACAATTATTACAACGCGAATTGACATTCTGTTGCCCGGCACGTCATTGGTTGGCGCTTCGTCGATTCTTCAGTGCATCGTCCTCTCTTGCGGCTTGTTGCCCAATCGGCGATTGACCTCCGTAACCCCGATATTCTTGGCGCAATTTCGCTCTCCTTGGCCCGATGCCCGACGTTCGAAGCCTTCTGTCGTCCAATATCTTGATGTGATCTCCTCCTGCGTTAACTGTCTAATCCTGATCGAGTAGACTTGCATCACTCAAAATGCAGTTTAAATTATAAACACACATCAAGTGATTTCATCAACAAAATATGAGATTCAACAAGACATGCAGTAGGAGTTGCGCTGGAGTCAAGACAATGATCACGTTGGGAGTTCGAGAGTTCGATGGAAGTTCGGACAGTCGTCGGAAGTTCTGCGGGAACAAATCCGAGAAGTCCATAAGCTTGCCAAAGAAGCTCGTTGGAACTCGCCAAGTGAATCATCGCAAGTCCAGGAGTTTGCCGGAAGTCTGCAGGAGCATCACCGAGGGTTCATCGGATGATCGACGGAAGTTCGTCGGAAGAAGCGATTGACGCACCGGAGCAAGTTGTTGTAAATGTCTTAGAAAAATCATAGTTAGCACATTGATTAAGTTGGAAATGGGAGGCAATCCCATTAACTTAATCTTGGGGCAATTGGGCCCCTGAAAAACCCAAATTGGGCCGAATGGATCTACCCATTCGGACCCTGATTTCTGCCAGGCGGTTGAACCGCCCAAGGCAGGAGGTTGTACAGCCTGGGCTCAGTCTCCGAGCGAGACTGGGAGGTGCAACCGCTCTAGCCAGGCGGTGGCACCGCCTAGGGCTCAGTCTCCGAGCGAGACTGGGCGGTGCAACCTCCCTTGACAGGAGGTGGCACCGCCTGAGCTCAGTCTTCGAGCTCTGCTAGGCGGTGCAACCGCCTCAGTCAGGAGGTGCAACCGCCTAAACTTGGTCTTCGAGCTCTGTCAGGAGGTACAACCGCCCCTGACAGGAGGTAGCATCGCCCAGTGGCTCAGTCTTCGAGCTCTGCCAGGCTGTGCAACCGCTCCAGTCCGGAGGTGCAACCACCTGATCCCAGAATTCCGAGAATTGACAGTTTTGAGCTCCAAATTTGAACTGGGTTGGGGCCTATAAATACCCCACCCATTCAGCACTGAAAGCATAGAACTTACACCGAAATCTTGATCTTTTTCTGTGATCCTTAGAGCTCAAAATTGTTGTAAAGGCCAAAAGTTCTTCTCCCTCTGTTCTTCCAAGTTCTGAGTTGTAAAGAGAGGAGAGAAAATTCTGTATAGGTTGTCTCCTAAGCCTGTCAAAAGGACTGAAACTATAAAAGGGTGGTTGGCCTTCGCCTATTGAAGGAAGGCCTCTAGTTGACGTCGGTGACCTCGTCGGTAGAGGAAGCCAAAAGTGGAGTAGGTCAAGATTGACCGAACCACTCTAAATCTTGGTTTGCATTTACTTTGAGCATATTATCTTTACTGCAAACCTCCTCTAAAGCTTACTGCTTTCTGCGTATATACGATCGGGTTTCATGCTTTGCACTTTCCGAATCAGCGTTTAGACGTAAATCTATTTTTTCGTACGATCATCATATTTCAGTTTGCGTTTACGTTTTGATTTCTATCTTAACTGCAAACTCCCTTTATATCCTTGCCTAAGCTGCATCTCGGCTAATCAAAGTGATTGACGAATCAGCATTTAGACGTAAATCAGTTTCTTCGTACGAACGTTGTATTTCAGTTTGCGCTTATATTCTAGTTTGCATCATAACTGCAAACTGCCTTCATAGATTGACTTTAACGTCATATCGCTTGATTTTAAGTTAAAGTAATCTTAGAATCGGCTTTCACACCTAAATCGTTTTTATCGTTCGAACTTTTTTTTTTATCGTCGAAAGATTTCCACTGCACTAATTCACCCCCCCCCTTAGTGCTCTTGATCCTAACAATTTGAACCCGAGTGGTAATATTTCCAAAGGTGTTTGTATTCCACTCCTTCAGTGTCGCTTTGCAAACTTTGAGCTTTTGGCATAAGATGTAAAGTGGCGAACCATGTATATTAATATTCCAAGCCGATCTGATAATATCAAGGAACTGAGGATGAGTACTCCACATGTTAAAGAATCTAAATGGTTTCTTGCCTCTAGGTGTTGCTTTCTCTGTGTGTATATACATTAAGGAATGATCAGAAAACAATGGTGCATCATACTCAAGAAGTGAATCAGGGTAAACTGTTAACCATTCTTGGTTAATCAAACATCTGTCTAGTCGAGCCATTATTTTTCTGTTACCATCGCCTTGATTACTCCAGGAGAGCCAATTGCCCACAGATTTCATATCAATTAATGCGGTAGTGTCTATATAATCATTAAATCTTTGAAGCTGACTTTCAGAATGCTGTCTACCCCCCACTTTTTCATTTGTGTATCGAACAGTATTAAAGTCACCAAGAACAATCCATGGCATATTAAGACAATTATTTGCAATGTTAGTCAGATCGGTCCAAAGTGTATTTCTTTCTTGCATACTATTTGAAGCATATATACCAATAAAATTGAATTGACAGCCATTCTTTTTGTCCTCCACCTTAAGATGAATGAATTGATCGGTAGACTTTAATTTTTGTTTCTACGAGAATAGCAATATCACATGCGGCAGACTTGATTATTCTGTTGAGCTCCTGACATTTTTCAGGCTTATTAAGTCCACGAACATTCCAGCAAATTATCTTCATCAGAAAAAGAAAGTAAGGTATTCATTCTACGACTGTGAATGGATAGTACCATCCTTTTTCTTATCCTTAGGTTTTGCATTTTCCTCCCGCACAATATCTTTACCTTTTAAGGCTTTATTTCTATATTTATCCACTTCATCCACAGCTATCAATTTTTTAAACTTTATACCTTGAGTCAAGTAGTCTGATTGTTGAGGTGCAATATCCTGGTTAGTGTGATTTATTGATGCATGAGATAGTTGAGGCAGAATATCCTTACTAACAAGGTTTGTTGGGGCCTGTGTTTGTTATGGCAGAATATCCTTGCTGGCGATGTTTGTTGGTGCTTGAGTTTGTTGAGTCAAAATGTCTTGGTTGGCATGTTGATTGGATATTAGAATTCCTGTTGTGGATGGATCCGGTAATATAGTAAGAGATGAAGTTTCCAACTTATGCTTCTCTTGTCCATGAGTACCATGGGCTGTTGTGGAAAGCTCCGACATAATAGGGAGAGATAAAGTTCTTGATTTGTCTTGTCTATGGCGCTATCCCTGCGAGTCGAAATGCTCACACGTCTGCGTCACCACCGGTTCTACTACCATTAGGGGAGGTTCGCCTTGTTGCTGAGGCATCTGACGTGGCCTGTAGATCTTATTAATTAGTTTCGGGGTTTGTTGACAGGCTCCATTTGCATGACCAAAAGATAAGCAACTCTTGCATCGTTGTGGCTTCCAAGAATATGAGACATGTACCCTATGAGTGTTCCCTTCAAGATCACGATAAAAAACCTCATTAGGGAGATCTTCGTCAGAGGAAACCAGTACACATGCTCGGGGAAATGTTAATCTCGTCTGCGCAGCTGTTGCTTTATCAATATAGAGTGGCTGTCCCAAAGTACTGCATAACTTTGCAATAAAACGTCGACTCCAAAGATGTAGAGGGAGACCTTGAAACGATACCCATAAGGGAATAGACTGTAGACCGTCTAACTCCAAACGGACATCAGGGGACCAGCGTCGTAGAATCATTGGATGGCCACGAATACTCCAGAACCCTTCAATGACCTGTTGCAAATCTTCTTCAGAGTATAGCTTGCAAACAAAGAAACTGTTCTCCAGCATATGAAGGTCAAATGCCGATGTTCCCCATCTAGTTTTTATAAATGACGATAGTGGGAAATAGGATGTTTTAAGACCTACCACATAGCCAACAATCGCCTAGACCATGTCTCAATTAACTCTGCGGAGTCATCTATCTCATACACAGTAATCTTTTTTTCAGCTTGAACTTCTGGAGCAAAGAATTCCAAACTGAGGTCCGGGCTTCCAATTGGAGCCTTGAAGAGGCTAGTCCATGGCCGAGGTTCATTGGAAATAAGAGCAGGAGGTCGCGATCTAGAGTGCGACCTACTTTGATGCTGCTTCGTCAAAGGAACATCTCGCTGAAAAGAACGTCTTGGACGAGCAACTTGAGAAGGGAGCCTCGCCGTCGAATCTACCCTCTCGCCACCGTCACTAGGCCCAGGGACCATCGCTACCATGTCCCGGCCCCTTTTTTTTTTTTTTTTTTTTAAAAGAAGGAACTCTCCTTTATGCAACTGCCACCCCCCGTAAGGAACTCTGTTTCACCGAGCAGAGCAGGAGAGAAAGGTTCGATTTCAGCCTTCCCATTGCTACCAACCGTAGAGAGGAAAGAAGTACATAAATTTCTTTGTCCTCTGTTCCATTCCTTTCTGCGAAGAACAGAAATTCTCCCTCTCTGTTCCCGTTCTTTTTTTTCAGTTTCAAGATCCGATCTACCCCAATATTTTCTCGGGCCCCTTTTCTACGATGAGTAGAGGAAGAAAGTTTTCAATCTTGAAAGAACAGAGCGTCCCCGATCTCTCTGGTCGCAGCCTCGCCTCCGCTGGAAGGAATCAGCCACCGAGCCCCTTTTCCCCGATGAGAAGCAGGGGAAAGGGGGCGATGCAGAGACCCTCTCTTCTCCCTTCTCAGATCTCGCTGGAAGAACGAGAGCAGATCTCCACTGTTCGGGCTCCTTTTTCCCGATTAGAAGAGTAAGAAGGAGACCCCTCCTCTGTTCGTGAAAGAGAAACAGAGCAGATCTCCCACCTTCTTCGATCTCGCTGAAAGAAGGAGAACAGAATAGGTTTCGTTTCCCCCTCTTTCTTCCGTTCCCTTCTGCGAAGAAGAATCAAGGCACCGCTTTCTTTCCTTGACAGCACAGCTAGTCAATCGCTCCTTGAGAGTAGAAACCTCAGCCCCTTTCCTCGTCTTCGCCCTCCTCTGTTTCACAATTGAAGAAGAACGCCGGCTGCAGAGAGGATAGGGTTCCGTTCCGTTCTGCAAAGAAGAAGAAGGAGACCAGATAGCCTAGGCCCCTAATGAGGATCTTTGTTATTTCTATGGATTTTAAACTTTGGAATCTTGTCGAAAATGGATTTTCGAAGTCTTCTCTTCCAATGATCGATTGGAATGAACTAGAGAAGAAGGCTTTCGCTCTTAATGCAAAGGCTATAAATGCCTTATTTTGTGCGCTTGATAAAAACGAGTTCAACTGTGTTTCGGTTTGTGAAACCGCATTTGATATTTGGCATACACTCAAAGTGACTCACGAAGGCACAAGTTGAGTGAAAGAGTCAAAAATCAATCTTTTGTTACATTCTTTCGAACTTTTTCGGATGAAACCGAGTGACACTATTGGCGACAGGTTTACCCGTTTCACGGATGTCGTCAACGGTCTAAAAGGACTCGGAAAAAGTTTTTCGGATTTTGAGCTCGTAAATAAGATTCTAAGATCCCTTCCTAAGAGTTGGGATCCAAAAGTCACTACTATTCAAGAGGCGAAAGATCTAAACAACTTCCCTCTTGAAGAACTAATCGGGTCATTAATGACCTACGAGATGACTTGCAAAGCTCATGAAGAGCAAGAAGACATCCTTCCAAAGAATAGGAAGGATATGGCACTTAGAATTTCAGAAGACCTCTTGAGAGAAAACTCAAGTGATGAGGACTGTGACGATGACTTGGCACATCTAACAAGAAATTTTAAAAAATTCATTAAAAGAAACAAGTTTAAGAATGACAAAAAAAATAAACTTGAACCCAAGAAGGACCAAGTTTTTTTTTTTATAAGTAAGAAGGACCAAGTTATTTGCTATGAGTGCAAAACGCCGGGGCACTACAAGAGTGACTGTCCCCAAGTCAAAAAGAGAACATCAAAGAAAAAGGCGCTCAAAGCAACATGGGATGACTCGAGCACGTCCGAAGAAGAGGAGTCCAACACCGAGCAAGTTGCTCATTACGCCTTAATGGGCATCGGAGAGGAGGTAACAAATTCAATGGATGCAGATTTATCATTTGATAAATTATTAAATGCCTTTCATGACTTATTTGATGAATGCAAGATTATTAGTAGAAAATATAAATTGCTAAAAAAGGAGCATGATAGTCTTACTTGTAATTTCGATAAGTTAAAAGCTGAATATCATGATAGTTTAGGTTCATGCATAAAATGCCATGATCTAGAAACTCTCCAAAAGGAAAACTTGCTACTTAAGGACACCTTGAAGAAATTCGAGGTTGGTAGCAAGTCCTTGAACATGATCCTTGCAAACAAGGGTCACGTTCCCAAAAGAAGTGGAATCGGATTTGTGAGAAGTCCTCACCAAAATTCAACCACCTTCATAAAGGCCCCATCTTACATGTTCGACACCAAAGCAAATGCAACTTTTGTTGCAAACTTGGACACAAAACGTATTATTGTCCATTCAAGAAAATTAGTCCGAACAAATTAATTTGGATTCCTAAAGGAACCATGATAAATTCTATGCAACATGATAAACAATGTAGATCTATTTTTGAGGCACCCAAAAGCAAATGGGTACCTAAAGATCATCCTTTCTTGTAGAAACCTATACCATCGCAAACTATGAGAAAGAGATGGTACCTTGACACTGTAGCGGTGACCAGATCTTGGGCGATGGTATAGTAGTGATGATGACACTATAGCGGCGACCAGATCTAGGGCGACGGACTGTAGCGGCGACGACACTGTAGTGGCGACCATATCTTGGGCGATGGTACAATAGCGACGATGACACTGTAGCGGTGACCAGATCTCCGTAGGTACTGTAGCGGTGATCTGATTTCCTACAGCGTTGGCTGCTTCCCAAGGGCGACTGTACTGTAGCGGTGATCAGATCTCCCTAGGGCGATCCGACTCCTGCAGCGTTGGCTCTCTCCCACGGGCGACAGTACTGTAGCAGTGATCTGATCTCCTGTAGCGTCGGCTTCTCCCCAAGGGCGACAATACTGTAGCAGCAACCAGATCTCCCTAGGGCGACGGTATTGTAGCGGCGATCTAATATACTGTAGCGGTGGCTTTTCCCAATGGCGTCGTTTCTGTAGTGGCGACCAGAAGAGGGATCAAACAATACAACGATGGCCCCTAGGGCTGGCGATGGTGGCGGGAGGGTTGAAACGATGGCAAGGCTCCCTTCCGTTACCCCCCAAGTTGCTCCTCCACCATATCCTTTCCAGAGAGAAACTCCTTCGACGAAGCATCATAGAAGCAGGTCGCGCTCTAGATCGTGGCAGCCTACTCTCATTTCCAGCGATCCTCGGCCTTGGACTAGCCTCTTCAAGGACTTCCAAGGCCGAGGATCGCTAGAAATGAGAGCAGGCTGCTTCGATGCTGCTTCGTCAAAGGAGTTTCTCTCTGGAAAGGATATGGTGGAGGAGCAACTTGGGGGGTAACGGTAGGGAGCCTTGCCATCGTTTCAACCCTCCCGCCACCATCGCCAGCCCTAGGGGCCGTCGCTGCCATGTTTGATCCCTCTTCTGGTCGCCGCTACAGAAATGACGCCATTGGGAAAAGCCACCGCTGCATTATATTAGATCGCCGCTACAGTACCGTCGCACTAGGGAGATCTAGTTGCTGCTACAGTATCGTCGCCCTTGGGGAGAAGCCGACGCTGCAGGAGATCAGATCGCTGCTACAGTACTGTCGCCCGTGGGAGAGAGCCAACGCTGCAGGAGTCAGATCGCCCTAGGGAGATATGATCGCCGCTACAATACAGTCGCCCTTGGGAAACAACCAACGCTGTAGGAAATCAGATCACAGCTACAATACCTATGGAGATTTGGTCGCCGCTACAGTGTCGTCGCCGCTACTGTACCATCGCCCAAGATCTGGTCGCTGCTATAGTGTCGTCGCCGCTACATGGGATCGACCGGGATCACAAAAACACTCCTTATGTACATGGTAGGCCCTTCTCAATAAACTACCTACAATAGACAATATGCAAAGAAGAGGTATCTATCATGTTAACCGATGCTCCCTTTGTATGCAACAAGAAGAAACTGTTGACCACCTCTATTTTGCTTGTGATTATACAAAATGGATATGGAAGGAGATTCTCCAGCGATTTGAACTCAATAGACTGCCGCAACCAAACTTGCACCAAGAACTAGGCGACCCCATGCAATGTTTCTCAAGAAAAGGGCCTCTCACACAACTAGCAAAGGTTACTTTCAGATGCGCTATTTGGTGGATGTGGAAGGAGAGATGTAACAGAATCTTTGAATGTCAACACACAAACAATGCTCAGCTCTTGAAATAGATTATTAGAGACTCAAGATCCTGTATGGAGCAAGATCTCAAAACGGAGCACTTTACCCAAAGAGAAAAAGATATTTTTATCAAATTTAATTTTGCTATTAGCTAAAGATCTTGGGAATGATGCCAAATTATGTACCCACAGGTAGTTTTGATATATCTTGATAAACATTTTCTATGTTGACTATAATTAGGAGTTATAGTCTACAGCATGTGTAGTCATAACTATCGCATTCCGGGAGAAATAGGATTAAGGAGACACCAGGTACCATTAGCAATGAACTCAGAAACCTTCCAATCTTTGGGAGCCCCAAGATCTTTTCGTATTCTGTCGCCATATAATTGAAATATACTCTTCCCATTCACCCAAGGATCGTACCACATATTAGTACTAGTTCCAGAAGAGATTGCATAAGAAATGTGTTTGATTAGCCAATTCCTTGCCTTTAAAATTCCTTTCCAAGCTGCAGAGTGGTATGTTCTTGTTGAAATTTCCGAGATTGATTCCTTTAAAAGATACCTAGCAGAAACCCAATGTGACTATAAGGAACATTTGTTTTGCAAAAGATCCCACAATTGCTGTACCCGACATGCTTGATTCCAATCTATAGTATTTCTCAAGTTTAGCCCCCCTTCATCTTTTGGTTTACAAATGCTATCCCAATTTATCATATGCATTGCCTTATCATTTGTGCCATTCTAGAAGAAGCTCATTAATAACCATTCAATATCTTGGAGAAGTCCAGTAGGCAGAAGAAATGCATTACACCAATATATAGAGTAGGAGTGCAATACCGAACGGATGAGTTCGAGTCGTCCTGCTTTTGATAGAAACCTATTTTTCCAAGAAGAAATTATATTCTTTATTTTTTGTAAGATAGGCTGACAGTGGGTTTTGTGAATGCCTATGGATATTGGCGGGAGACCCAAATAAGGAACTGGCAAGCTTCCCTCACTAACACAAAATCGTTTTTGGAGATGAATTTCTCAATAGATCAATCTTAGATGGAAGCCAAGATGATCTATGAAGTGTATAAGAAATTTTTTTTTTTTGGTAAGTAAATATAAATTGATTATGTGTAAAGTTTCTACAAATAGCTTTATCTATACAAGTCATAGACAAAGCCAAGTAACTCATAGAGTGCGAATGCGATAGTTATGACTACACATGCTGTAGACTATAACTCCTAATTATAGTCAACATAGAAAATGTTTATCCAGATATATCAAAACTACCTGTGGGTACATAATTTGGCATCATTCCCAAGATCTTTAGCTAATAGCAAAATTAAATTTGATAAAAATATCTTTTTCTCTTTGGGTTAAGTGCTCTGTTTTGAGATCTTGCTCCATACAGGATCTTGAGTCTCTAATAATCTCTTTCAAGAGCTGATCATTGTTTGTGTGTTAACATTCAAAGATTCTGTTACATCTCTCCTTCCACATCCACCAAATAGCGCATCTGAAAGTAACCTTTGCCAGTTGTGTGAGAGGCCCTTTTCTTGAGAAACATTGCATGAGGTCGACTAGTTCTTGGTGCAAGTTTGGTTGCGGCAGTCTATTGAGTTCAAATCGCTGGAGAATCTCCTTCCATATCCATTTTGTATAATCACAAGCAAAATAGAGGTGGTCAACAGTTTTTTCTTGTTGCATACAAAGGGAGCATCGGTTAACATGATAGATACCTCTTCTTTTCATATTGTCTATTGTAGGTAGTTTATTGAGAAGGGCCTGCCATGTATATAAGGAATGTCTTTGTGATCCCGGTCGATCGCATGTCCAACTGCTTGGGACCCACTTGTTATTTCTTTGCCTAATTTGATTCCATGCAGATGTGGCACTAAATTTGCCATTGTCATGAGGCCAAATGAGTATATCTGAAGAGTTGTTCCTGATTGGAATAGCTATAATAGTTAGCCAAAGTGATAACATTTCGAGAGAAGTAGGATTAGGGAGACACCAGGTATCGTTAGCAATGAACTCGGAAACCTTCCAATCTTTGGGAGCCCCAAGATCTTTTCGTATTCTGTCACCATATAATTGAAATATACTCTTCTCATTCACCCAAGTATCGTACCACATATTAGTACTAGTTCTAGAAGAGATTGCATAAGAAATGTGTTTGATTAGCCAATTCCTTACCTTTAAAATTCCTTCCAAGCTGTAGAGTGGTATGTTCTTGTTGAAATTTCCCAGATTGATTCCTTTGAAAGATACCTAGCAGAAACCCAATGTGACCATAAGGCACATTTGTTTTGCAAAAGATCCCATAATTGCTGTACCAGACATGCTTGATTCCAATCTCTAGTATTTCTCAAGTTTAGCCCCCCTTCATCTTTCGGTTTGCAAATGCTATCCCAATTTACCATATGCATTGCCTTATCATTTGTGTCATTCTAGAAGAAGTTCATTAATAACCGTTCAATATCTTGGAGAAGTCTAGCAGGCAGAAGAAATGCATTACACCAATATATAGAGTAGGAGTGCAATACCGAACGGATGAGTTCGAGTCGTCTTGCTTTTAATAGAAACCTATTTTTCCAAGAAGAAATTATATTCTTTATTTTTTGCAAGATAGGCTGATAGTGGGTTTTGTGAATGCCTGTGGATATGAGCGGGAGACCCAAATAAGGAACTGGCAAGCTTCCCTCACTAACCCCCAAAGTTTGTGCAATAAAGACCTTTTCCTCAACGTAAGGGCTCATATATACTTTACTTTTCGCATGATTTAACTGAAGTCCAGAAACCATACCAAAGTCATTCATAATAGTAGCTAGGTTCTTTACTGAAGTTGGTTCATTTTGGAGAAAGATAAGTAAATAATCTACAAATGTTATATGTGATATATGAATAGAACCAACAATGGGTACCTTAATGCTGCCATTTAAGACTGCGTGTTCCAACATACAGCTAAGTCCTTCCATCATAATAGTAAAGAGATACGGAGAGAGTGGATCACCTTGTCGGATGCCATTCGTGCTCCCAAAAAAACCAATAGGTGAGCCATTAAAGAGTATCGAAAACTTTGGAGTTTCCAAGCAAGATTGAATCCAATTAACCCATTGCTGTGGGAAGTTCATATCGAGGAGCATCTTATAGATAAATTTCCTATTAACTGAATCAAAGGCTTTCCATAAATCAGCTTTAAAACAGATTTGTGTCCCTCTTGCTTTTGAATGCAAATCTTTGACCAAGTCATTAGCAAGCAAAATGTTATGATGTATACTTCTCCCTTTGATGAAAGCAGCTTGATTTGGGCTAATGATCTTGTGTATTACCTTTTGCATTCTATTTGCCAATACTTTTGAGATGATCTTGTAAATAAAGTTGCATAACGATATGGGTCGATAGTTCTCTAGTGAATCAGCCCCTGCATTCTTCGGAATTAAAGAAATAAAAGTGCAATTCATCTCTCTAAGAATATGACCTGAAGAGAAAAAATGTTGGCAAGCCTTGATCACATCATTTCCAATAATAAACCAAGCAGTTTGGTAAAATTCAGCTGGAAATCCATCTGGACCTGGGCTTTTGTGCTTTGGTGACTTAAGGACAACACATACAATATTGTTCAAAAAAGATTGTAAATAGATAGGTTAAGGCAACAATATGCAGCTGAAATTTTCTGCAGCATAGATTTTCAAGAGTAGTAGATTGGACATAAAAGATCAATAGTTTATATTGAGAATTTTTCGATGAAACCAAAGAGAAATCTCCTGTTAGGAAGTGTCAAAGATGTCATAAAAATTTTGTAGAAATTTGGATAGAAAAAGCATAGTAGCAAGATCAAACAGATGGTGCTATGCGGTTGGAATTCTGCAATGTATCTTTCATCGTAGAGATGAAAACTTTGTGACGAAAAGTTTATGCAGCAATATAGGAACAATTTGTTTTTTTTTTGGATTTTCGAATAAGGATAACTAAATTGCAGCAGCAGTAAGGTAGGAAATTGGAACCTGTTGCAATTCACGGGGAGATCAATGGATGATCCGCGGTGGTGGAGATGATGACAGAATTCGGCGACAATCTTTTAAGCAATTGTGGGAATTGCTTTGGATGGTTGTGGAGGGTTGAGAGATGGCTGTGGAAGGGCAGCGAGACACCAAGAACGCTGCTCTGATACCAAGTGTTAGAACCCTTGCAGATTCTAAACTTGGAGTTGATCTCTTTAGGGGATCGACCTCCTTGGAACTCTATAGGGGTTCCTCCCTCCAAGTTGCTGCTCAATAGCTGCAGAAAAGTTTCATCTATTGCTTATGAAAAGAGGAGGAATATATGACTATTAATAGGGCTTCTAAACCCTAACTCTTAATAGGACTCCTACTTCTAACCAACTCCTAATAGGACTCCTACTCAAGACTCCTATTCCTTTACAACTCTTTATTCTTCTCTAAGAAACAACCTCCTAACCCAAGCCGACCTCTTCACCTCTTTAATAGGGGTCGGCTTAGGTAGGTT